>NC_090943.1:63240105-63543136 GCF_040807025.1 Struthio camelus | reverse complement strand
TTCAAACCTGAATGTCTGTCTTTGTTGCTTACAACAGAAATCTTAGTTTACCAATGATAAACTCTTACAAACGTGTCTAACCCTAGATAAAGATATTTTCTCCTGAGAGAGATTTTTTATAAAAGAAATAGATGCCTACAACATAGTAGTGAGGGTGAGAAAAACAGTTTTGATTTAAAAAAAAGCAACACTTCTTTATTTGAAAATCTGGACTAAGAATAGACAACGGGAGTTATTCTCGTATATGGAATAAACTATGTTATCGATTATTCTATTCTAAATAGGGTTACAGTTACCGTGCTTAATCAAATTAGCTACTGCTCACATATAATTATTTTTGCTAGGTCTCCTATTCTTTTTTTTCTAATATTATTTCATACAGTAGACTTACATGATTCCCATATGTGGTTAAGATATAGCATTTTGCTGGAAATTAAACAGATAAATAAATGCTCCAGTATTGTGCTGGCTTCAAAGCCTTAATAGCCATAACTAGTTTTACACGATTTGAAGACTAACGACCTCTGAAGAGACCCTGGGTTGCAACACAGTCTATTTATATTAAAGCCTTATGTCATGTTCCATGATAAAAGTCCCCCATCAGGTTCAAAAACTTGGAAGAACAACTGGTTCAGTTAAAGACAGCATTTTAGAAATTGACTCTGAATGTTCTGACATGAGAAAATTTACATCAGATCCCTAGCAAACCCATATCTGGATTTGCTGTGTATACTACCATATTTATGCATGCATACACACAAGACACATCATAAAGGACTGCACATGTTTCAAAGAATGTGTGAGTTACTTTTTTTAAATATTCAAAGAACAGTACTACTTCACAACTGAAAGGTCATATTCAAGCTATGTCTGGCCCTGTCTATGAACAATTTATAAGAGCAAACTTGGAGTTTCTGAACATCTTCACTAGAATTGTGTTCTAAAGGAACTAAGAGAATAGTCTATCCTCCAGAGGAAACATATGCATACACAAAATCCAAAGTAGAAAATTTATAATGCTGTCTGATGGTAATATTTATATTGAATCTTCAATAGACATTCCTTACTAAAAACAGTAGAGCAACCAGTCAAGATGAATCCATCTGCTGACTAGGAGGACTCACTAGCAACCTATGTAATATTGCCACCTGCTGGCAAAGAAAGTGAAACCAGCAACTCTTCAAACATTTTTTTTTCCCTCTGTACAAATTTCTGGTTGTGCAGAAAAGGAAATAACACAAGATATAGCAATTATGAGTTAAGGCATTACCTGCCATTCAAGGCTACCATGTTTGGTATCTCTATTAGGGACTAAGAGTAACCTCTTGTACAAATCACTTACCTTTCACTCTTTAGGGAGCCACCTAGCAATACAAAATTACTGTTATTTTACATTTGATGCCATCAGCTTGAAGCTGTGGTGGACTCAAGATACGAAAGACTAGCTCTTGGTAACTGCGTAAGTAGCCTCAGAAACTCTAACTTACGTGAAAGAAGCCTTCAACAGAAGCCACAGAGGCCGTCTGTGCTGGCTCAGGCAAAAAAAGCTTCAAATTTGAGACTGGTTATACCTGAGCTTCATCTCCACCATGAGACCCTTACATGTATTTCCCGTTGCTGTGCGCACCAGATGGCTCTAGGTCCAGGAGGATCCCCAGAAACTCCACTATCAGCTGGCCAGGTCACCTCAGGTCTTCCCAGAGCAAGGCTGGTTCCCGTGGTCCCAAAACCCAAGCCCAAAGAGCCCACAGGAATTACCTTATCGTCATCCTCGCATGTCATGACATTGGAGAAAGGGATCTCCGCTTTAAACATCTTACGACAGTGCATGAGCTGAACGAGCAGGTAGCAGACTGTCTTGAACTTCATTCTTTTGGCAGGCTTTATGTCTGAGAGAATCAGTCCAGGAAATATCTGTTGGTCAGAAGAATAATATTCATAACTGTGATTATAGTCACATGCAGATATATGTACCTACAGACATTGACACCATCTAGTGGTCAGAACAAAGAATATCATAATATAGTATTCTGATTAAGAAGCAAGCCGTCTTGATAAACATCTTATATTCGCAGGTGCAGACTACTTCACTTTTTTAACTTGAAGTTAAAAAAACTATTTATCCATAAAAACTATGGAATAGATGGTATTTAAGCACATACCCAACGTTTTGGAAACTGTTTTCCTATAGAAATGAAGGCTATAAAAAAGCACATTAATAACAAACACAAAAGAGGCAATATTTGTATTTCTTCAACCTTAAAATAATCTCTGGAAAACAAAGAGGAAAAAATAAGGAGGAAATTAGCATTTTTATTAATTGCTTTTAAAATATATCATTTCAGTCTTTTTCTTATTTATTTATTCTCTTAAATTAGCCACTGAGAAGCCCATTAAAGCAGAAGAGGATAGCTTTTGCTTTAAAGATGCATGTGCACGTGTGACCTAAAAGGAGACTTTGAGGTACTGTGATTATATCTTACATATTTCTTCAAAGCAAGAAGCATTATACCATAGAGAATTATTCTCACAGGGTTTTGTACAACCTACTCTCTTTACCATAGAGCTCCCAGTTCAGCAAGGACAAATGTGTTCTTGGTTAACTTTTAAGCCTGTGTTTAACTCGTGCTGACTTTAGTATACCTCAAGTACCTGTTCAAATGCTTTCATAGATCAGATTAAGGGACATCCTTTATTCTACCCTTGGCATTTAAACCATTCTTACTCGTGCTTATTGCACGTGAACAGCATTCATGAGAAACGTGAAAGCACCCCATACTATCACAATATAGGAACAGAGGCTTGTAAAATCGTTTTATTCTGGAGCAAAATGATAATTAAGAAGCAAAATAGGATTTGGTCCCTGTGTTCCTAAATACAAAAGACAGAGCAAATCACACTCCAAAATCATTTTTTGAATGCTCTCTAAAAGACAAACAGCATTGAGGATTTGCTGTCCAGTCTTTACAATATTACGACTTACCAGAGTACTTTACATAATTGCTTAAATGATCAAGGAATAAAGAGTGAGGTAAATTGGAAGCATTTGCTTAATGTATTTTTTCATGGATATCTAAATTCAGAGAGTCTGGGCAAAGGACCCCATGCTTATATCCTGAATGGCATCTCAGATATTGGTTTGCTATACTGTTTAACACCTACAACTGCGTATTTGCATTTTCTAGAGAATCAACAGCGTATCCTACTGAGCTACCAGTGCTCTGTTCAGTCACTTACACTGTAACCATGATAAACAAAAAGACTTCTGTAAGAATAGTTGCACATTTTCATTAGCATACGATTGTTATAAGCATATGACATTTTAAATGGGGAAAGGTTCCTAAGTTTGCACATGTACTATATTGTGCACTGAAGGGGTGAATAAAGCCAGGTAGTATAACCTGCACTGTGCTGCACAATCACCAGCTGGAGTCTAAAAGGACACTAGTGTAATGCATAATTTCTCGATTAAATATAGCTTAAAAAGATCTCCATTAAGAGATTTCCAGTATGAACTCTCTCTTTTGAGGACCTTCTGGCTAGTATATCTTCATTTTTAGGACTCCACTAGGTTAGCTCAGAAAAGATGCTCTTAAGAGGAGTAGAGAGAGCTTCAGAGGCTTTCTGAAGGTGCCATTAAGCAATCGCCACAGAGGAGATGCAAGAGTGGCAAAGACCAAGTACAACACCTTGCTAGCAAAAGATCTAAGAAGGCATGACTGAGAAAGGCAAGTACATGGACATAAACATAGTTTCCCGCATGGACTGGAAGTCCTACAAAAAGAGCAGAATTTAAACTTTCCTCGATGCAACACAGCAGCTGCATTTCTGAGAACAATCAGAAGCCTGAAAATTTTCAGTGAATACATTTTCTCTCAGGCACTGTGCTCCCTGCACACATGGCTTTCCCTCAAACACATATATTTTTATGTATTCCTGAATATGTCTTCGAAGAAGTAGGTAGAGCAAACAGTTTTGGCTGACACCATCCACTGTTCTGGTCTTTTGTAGAGTTTATCAGCATGTGTTATTTCAATGGTGTACAACCTTTGGATGTTGGAAATACAGCTGATTCAAATCAAAGTCTTTCAACTCAGATCACTCAAAATTAACTGGAGTACTGTGTCTGTTTTGGGGCTCCTCAGTACAAGACAGACACGGACAAACTGGAGAGAGTTCAGCAGAGGGTCACCAAAATGATTAGGGTGCTGAAGCATGTGACATATGAAAATTGCCTCAGGGAGCTCAGTCTGTTTAGCCTGAGCAAGAGAGGGCTAAGGAGGGATCTAATAGCTGTGTCTTCAGCTGCCTAAACAGCAGTTATAGAGACAGCACACCCACACTCATCCCAGAGATGCACAGAAAAAGGACAAGAGGCAACAGATATAAGTTGAAGCATGGGACATTCCATTTAGACATAAAGAAAAGAATTTTTAACCCTGAGGGTGGCCAAACACTGTAGCAGGTTGCCCAGAGAGGCTGCAGGATCTCCGTCATGGGAAATGCTCGAAATGCTCAATTGGACAAGGCCCTTAGCAGCCTGGTGCAATTTCAAAATTGGATCAAGCTTCAAGGCTGGCCTTGCTTTGAGCAGGGGTTTCGGCAGAAGACCTCCAAAGGCCCTTCCAAATTAAAGTACCATCCGATTCTACGAAAACGAGTGGAACGTGTATGGAATCTGCTCTTCGCTGCAGGCCTAGGCCCCAATCACCCAAGTGACATTGCAACGCACACAGCAGGGCACCCTGGCAGTTCCCGGATCACCTATAATTTATATATGGCTTTTTTTTTTTTTTTATCTAGTGATTGCAGGGCATAGAGGTTCTGCACTGGGACCAAAGAACTTCCATTCTGTTATTATATCGACAGCATAAAAACACACATAAAGAAAGGAATTCTATCCCACTTTGATCTCATAAATAACAGCTCTTTAATTTTTTAATACTATTTTTACAGCAGAAAGCACACTTGCCACAATGAAATTCGTAGCAGAATATTTCAGTGAGCTCACCTTCTGCAGTAAGCCTCTGATAATAACAAGAAACGCGGCAGAGTCTATTGAAACAGACTTAAAAAAAACCCAGCCATCTTTCACTCTGCCTTTTCTCTGAACTTGCTCCAGGCTAGCACTACAGGAAAGCTGGACTGCAGCATTCTCATTCCAGCTCATTCTGTCAATGCATTTTACATTCACACTTCTTGTTTTGACCCTAGGGATCATCCCTTATTCTGTTCTCTGTTCGTTTGCTTCATAATTTTAGGAAAGGTTGTTTGTTTGCTGCAACACAGCCAGCAAATCAGGTTAAGAGCTGGGATTTTCTACCAGAGCAGTATGAAAGCAGCCAGAGAGAGTATCTAAAGCTTTGTGAGCATGCAGAAAACAAACAATCATTGATTAAAATTCTGGGAAAACACCCCAGTGTTTGAATCTCTTGTAATACACTGGTAAGGGATTCACTGCTGCTTATCTGGGATTCTCAGAAACAGCAGCAGACTGCTGTTCCCCTGACTGTATTCAACCCTGGTGCTTAAAAAGGCATGGGAAAGAAGATGCTAATGACATTCAAAATACATTAACAGAAGCCATAAATGCTACACCCTGTGTCTGTCCTTGCTTTCAATCTTCAGTTAGGCAGGACTATGTCTCTTGATAGCAGTATCTGCTCCATTACTACCTGCAAGCTATTGAACTTTGCTGGGTATTACCTTGTCCTGAGATAGGTGAGCAAACGTCATTTGTTTTTTAATTCTTATGCCCAAAATCATTAGGCATTTGCTTTTCCATCCCTCTTTACTGCTCTTGTTATAGATTTTGCTTATTACTTCTCAGCTAACCCTCAGAAAAGTATATTAGTGTTTTTCACCAGTACATAATGCCGCTTCTATAAGACAAATTCCTAGCTTCACTGTTCACAGCAGTGTACCTGCTTTCTCAACACAGATACAGAAAATGTTTTAAAGCAGCTGCAGAAGTTAAAATAATTTCTGGAAGATCACGGACTGAGAAAAATCTTTTACCAGTTCCCTGTATTTCTCCCTTCCACAGATTCCACATTTCTGGAGGAAGAAAAAGAAGTCAAAAGAAAACATTAACTCCACCACCAGTGGCAGTGATGTAAAACCAGAGCATTTCCAAGCTGTGGGCTGCCACACTGGTAACACGGCATTAGCCACAGGACCGATCTGGAAGCCATAGAGTAACACACCCCGCGCACCGTGAGCCTCTTTCCTGCCTCTCGCTTGCTCCAGGGTGGCACAAGCAGCCCCACTTGCAACGCTGGGCTACGCACGCGCTAACAACCTGGGCAACGTAAAGCCGCAGTCATGGATGGATCAGCCCCCAGCCAGAAACGAACCAGAGCTCCCACTGAACGGCCGAGTCTATCTGCTGCATCAGATCTGCTACGACCAGCACAGTAAAACTTGGAATGCCCGAGTTAGGCATTCAGGTCTCCAGCTCGGTTCCTCAGTGGGAGCTGTCAGACGTTCAGAGCACCAAGCACCCCAGGCTCACCCAGACTTGACAGCAGTGGCAGCTGCAGGCCGTCATCACCTCTTAGGAAACAGAAACCAGCAGTGCGTGCCCAGCTACGGACTCGGACGCCCAACTTCGGGCATTTCAAACTACAGCGTTTTTGCCAAACATACTTATGCTTGCAGCATGCTAGCAAAAAAGAAAGTTTCTCTGAGTAGCTAGGAGAGCCTTTGCACGCCCTGCATTTATTACAAAGCTCTCCAGTCTCTTAAATAGTGGAGTTTGAGTCAGAGCTCTCCCGCTACAAAAGTACTGGTAAACAAACGTCACTAACGTCAAAATACTCTGAGAACGAATTAGTCCAGAAAGCTGGCAAACTATGAAGACTTTCTTGAGACAAAGTGGACTGGATAAATTTACTATAGCCAGGTACAGAAAGTCCTAGGGAACTGCTAGCAAGGTGGATGGATTTACTGGGCTGCAAGTGCTCTGAAGAAAACAAAAATTTAGCAGGCTTGAAAAGGAAAAGAATTTGAGAACAGCCCAACGTGTTCATGTAGACCTAACTAGAGCGATTCCATTAAATTTACTTTGTAGAGAAGGAGGTTTCCTACAAATATAGATGGAACCTCAATTTGAATGTATATTATAAATTCAAAAGAATAAAGTGCAGTAGTTTTAGTGCTATTATTTAGTTATAGTTTAGTTCTATCTTATTTAGTTCTATTTCCTCACCAAGACAAAACCTTATAAATATGTCAGAAAAGTCCTGCAATAACCTGCTGTCAAAAATCTGATTAATTCATATATATCAAATTGCAGTAACTTTAAAACATTAGATGAAAGAATTTTTAAGACACGGTAGAACAAATCTCAAGAGCGTATATGAGCAGATGCGCATGTGAGACATGCTAGTTGTTAGCAGTGATTCACAGACAAATTCTAATGGCAAGCACATGTAGTAACTGTGTATCCCACCTATACCAGCACAAAAGCAATCATGAATGAAGCCCCATTTACAACAAAATATTGCATCAGATCCTAAATTTGTGAAGTCTCTGTATGTGGCTATTTTATGCTTGAGAGACCTCTGATTCAAAGTGAACACTTTAGTGCAAGATATGCTCGGCTAAATAGCAAAAAATAAAAATAAGAAACAAAAAACCCCCAACCCTCTGCCTATCCCTGAAGACTAAGAGCTGTTCTGAATGCTGACAGAGTTATGTCTGCTCTGTGTTTTTTGCTCTGTGCTATATTGCATAAAATTCATTCCACACTGGCTGAGGAAAAAAAAAAAAAAATCAAATCAGCCACAGCAAAGACATAAGAAGACAAAGATCCGTTGCTTTGTGGCAGAAAGACATGGAGCCTAGTAATTTATTTTAACATAGAAGAAAGATCATCTGCTTCATACAACAAAGCTAGGCTGATTAACAGTAGATGAGGATGCTATACTCCAAGTCAAAAATACTGCCTTTTCAAGCAGCAGAGTGATAGAAAATGTGTTTACTTTCCAGCTACTCCTTGGTGACAGGGCTGCAACGCAGGAAGTTTAAAATCACATCTGTTTATGCCAGATGAAACAACAAAGTATGACAGTGATGTGACAGCCTTTGCCACTTTTCTTGCAGCTGCTGTCAGGCAAGCTAGAACGAATCTCAGGTTGCTGAATTTCTGCCTATTAGATCATGAGTCAAAGAAATTAACTGATCAACCTTTTGAGCTGTTAAATGCAACTCTAGTTCATGATAAATTATGCCACAGGTGTGTGCTGTAGATAATTGCTTTAGATATTTCTGACATTTACATCCGTTTTTAACTTTTAAACAGAATTTTCCAAAGGATGCTCCTCAGTTATGTTTTCTTATTGACAGGATTCTCGAACTTTCTTGAAGTTTTCAACAGATTTTTCCTAAAATCAGAAGACACTTCCCCAGCTATTGCTTTAACTTCTGTTTTCATCTGCCTGTATTTGGGTTTGGCTATAATTAGTTTTTGGATACAAATGAAATAAAAATTTCAGTAGTCTACTTTGGAATGTTTTGGGAATGCTTTACCACAGCAAACCAGACTGGAAACATTAACGTAACCAGTATTTACTTCCTTGCTACTAGATGAGAACTTAGGAAAGAAAAAAAAATCTAGACCCTTTCACCTGAGATTTTCAGAGTGGTCACAGTCTTGCCGAGAGATTTCAGCTAACAGAACAGGGCGGTCAGAGCTAGAGAAAGAATTGTCTGGGATCGTCTGGCCCAGCTGCGCATGCAGAGGGTACAGCAAGAAGGGCAAATGCTAGCCCTTTCAAAATATTTAAACAGAGAAAAAGTGAACATAAATGTGTCCTTTTTTTTTCTGTCATTTCAATCTTTTTTTTTTCCATTAAATTCATTTTACAACAGTTTCCAAGGGGTGAAGAACAGATGTTGTAATCACTCTGAACGTGACTTTTCATGAGCGTCCATCAACGTGCGCTATTCAAACATTAGATGCAGATACCACGTGGTTTATGTTGCCACAAATAAAAGATAATGAACATCTTCAAATACACAGTTAGTTGGTGAATAACTCACTAGCACATTAGTAGAAACGCTGCAGATGGTGATTGGAAGCTAATTATTCATTATAATTGAGGTACAATTTAAAAATCCATGAGACTTTTATGAACCTACAGGAAACACTTATGAATATATAGTAATCACTTATAAAATGTACCTATGCTGTTTACTTACGTTTTTTATAATTTTTATAATGCCCTTTAGTGGACACAGCTGTCTTGTTTCCTGTTAATGGTCGATGGAAATATTTGTCTTAGCCTTAGCTCTGGAGCCTGCAAAGTTATTCAGTGAAGCAGGTTGCTTTAACCTAGCAACGAGTAACAATGATGGCAGGTCCATTCCTGTAAATGCAACCATTAAAATACTCTGAAAAATCTTTCACCTCACTGAAATTTGATCATTTCTGACCGCTGCTTGACTATCTGTAAAACTATCTTGGGAATGTTGCATAATAAAATCTGCTGGGCTATTTTCTCAGCTAGTGAAGTTAACAAGGCTTTTCAAAACTAGACTGGTACTGGCAGAGAGTGAATTACTGCAACAAATACAAAGAAGTCAGGCCAAGAACAAAATCACCTGGCTATCACTGAGGTTGTGGCCAAACCTTAGGATGTGCTACGCTGCAGGAGAACAGTACTTCCCAGAGCAAATACATAATTTAAGCAGAGGGTCCAGCTAAGCTCACGACTTCAAGCTGTGCATCTGGGAACCAGCTAGAATACATGCCAGAGGTAAACCTGAGGCAAAGGTACACTGACTAACTCCAGTGGTTGTAATGAAAGACCAATGAATCAAAGAAAGAAGTACGGTGAAAGCCAGAGCCACTCTAAAATTTAATTCTAAGCACATAACTTGAAAGTCAGAGCAGGATAAGTCAGATAGATTACTGGGGAATCATTAATGGAGAAACTTATTTAGCTGGATCTAAGTGGAGGTAGAGAATTCTTGTAATGAGCTCTGAGATCGACAGGATGTGGCCTAGATTTATTTCTTTTCCTCCTCTGAAATAACATCCACAGTATTTCAGAAAGGTAGAACATTCTGAAAAGTAAGAGAATGTCCATATATCTAAAGCACAGAGTTTGGATCTTGTGAATATTTGATATATGAGAAAGAAATTTGTTTCTCTCACATCATCAAATCCGGTTTAAATGTCCAAGACATTCATGTATGTATTCAGACTTGTGGCTGTTTACTTTTACCAAACCTTTCAAATTTTGTATCCGTGCAATATTTTGGCCACATCACTATGCTTTGGAATCGGTATACTGTATCATGAAGAACTCATTAAACTTTACTTAAAGAAATGTGTTGGCATTTTCAGAACTAGAAACTTTGGCAGAGCCTTATATCATTTTATATTATATTTAAAAAATACTTTTGCATGAATTTGTAACTATGAAGCCCAGTAAAAAGATTGGATTTGATTTGAAACAGTGCTGCATGCCTTTGGATATCAGATGAATTATTTAAATAGGTTTAGAAGGTAAATGCTAGACTGTCAAACTTGCATAATTATTGCTGAATAATAGAGTAACATCATCTCCACTAAAATAAACACTGTAACAAAATAAAAAGAAAATAAAAATTCACTCAGTGGCCATTTGTAAGTGCCCTTTCACTTGCTAGCCTATATAACAAGCCGGCAATCACATCAGACCACAAAATTCTGATCTTTGGTGGATTCAATAAAAGATTTAAAAGTTGTGAATATTTTATAATCTGCTCCCATTTAAAATGTAACTGGTACATGAATGAGTCTTCATATACTGTTCTCCTCAGTCTTGGCTTATATGATCCTTGTGATGAAAGATCATTCTGTTAGACCAAATATGGAAGAACGTGGGGTATATATCTTCTAAATTAAAAAAAAAAAAAAACACTACCCTGGGCCTATTTACCTTTCAAATTCAACAGATTCTTGGCCATCTGTTGCTGATAACATTGATTTTCATTCCTCTTGGCATCATACCTGCTCAAGTCAGTTCATATTAATGTCAGAGATGATGCATAAAGAATAAAAAATGTGGCTGTATTTCAGCTAAGGCTCCAGAGGAAGAAATACAGTATTAAACCAGCAGATACCTGAATTCACCTAAAGATACTTGATCTTGTCTGTGCTACAGGGGCAGCCTTCTAACTCTCCGAAGGTTTAATGGTTGAATCTAGGTAGGAGGGGACAGCAGGTATTTATTTTGAAGGTAAATATGCTATTGCGAATATATTTATTAGTAGCTTGAGGTCCAACAACCAGTATGCCAGTATACAGAGGCCAAGGAAGGCTGTGATGTACTGTGACAAACTGCAATGTGACACACTGATTGATCTGTGAGCCTAGTGGAGAAGCCAGTCAATACCAGTAAAATTCATGAAGTGTTTTTTTCCTGCCAGTTTCCCAGACACTCCATTGATGCATACCGGAGAGCTAATGTTGCTAGCCAAGCTGTACGGCAGCATCTGCCACTTCCACGAATCAGTCAGGGACACCGTAATGAAGAAGATGCCGTTTGGTTTTTGCGGCAGATGACAAACTGATCAGTAGTTTCTAAGTAGCCACCATGTTCCTTGCAAACACAAAGAAACGCATGCTCACCTACTATTAGTCTTCATCCTTGCACATAAAACGTGCTGGCCTGGATTACTTGAATATGTGAATTCCTCAATCACAGTCTTATATAGTGGAGTTGACAGAAGACAGGTTGTCTATATTATTTATCCCCCTCCTTTCCACTTCTCTCTGTGCACCAACCTATCAACACTCTCCTGAAATTCAGTTCTTATTTCTTGTCTCAATATGAAATGAAATCCTTTCTATAATACAGTAGGAGCGAAAGCAGCAGAGAAACAAGGCAAATAAATCTAGCACCGATAAGCAACAAATCTCCTCTCTTATTACATCTTTAACTCCTGCCTTACTACTTCTTCCATATCAGTATTGGTTCATTTGGAAATTAAGTCTGGTTTCAGAAAAACTCTCAGTGACTAGGGAAACAGAATCCAGCCCAGTAGTACTAAGTAGCATGGGCTATTTTTTTTCATACTGTGTAAGAACTAATTTAGCCGTATATACCAGCAGAAGAACAAACCATGAGATTATATGATTTTCACAGTGGATGAGAACACTTCATCTCTCCAATAACAAGATGTTTTAGAGGAACTGCATAAAAAGCCCTTGCAACAGCCCTTCCAGGATAAAATAATGGGAGTTTTCACTTCCTGATTCAAATATCACCCTAATATTTCTGTAAAAAACTCCCTGAGTCATCAAGCAGAGACCAGGAAACTGACTGTAGGCCTGGAATTCAAGATTCTCTGTTTCCAGCTCAGTTTTCTAACCTTTGGACCCCCCACATCCCCCAGAAGTTTTCCCTGGTCCCACTTCTGTCAAATATCCATTCATGGAAGGCTAGCTAACACTCTCAAGCATGGAGCTTTGACATGACTTTAAAACCTCCTCCTTACTGCTTCCGTATTTACTTTTACAAATGGATATTGTAATTTTCCCCCAAAGGTCAAATCCCTGAATGAAACTTGTTTAGGCAGTCCCAGGAGACAAGCATGCAGAAGTCTGTATCCTAAGTTGTCTGACAGAGATAAAGAGCAATAAAGTTCCTCTTGACCTGTAAACATGTTACGGAAGATGACTTGTGAGGTAAGCCTCATTTGATGTGGAAAAGGTTGGAACAAACTGAACGTGTTTAAATGACGATTATGGACTTTCAAGGCTCCTACTGAGGTCACAAAATGTTTTTGTAGCAGAATGAAAGGTTGCCATAGACAGAATCATTGCCTAGTTGTTTGCAGTGGATAATTCCAATGGGATGAAATTTCCACCTTTTTTAGGATTTACTTTTGAGGTGCACTCAGTAACTGGCTCGAGGAAGAAAGGTGTAACTGTACATGAACCTGTTTGAACGCAGCTGTCACAAAGTTCACCACATGCTGAGACTCAAGAAACTACCATCACACTGCTGGTCCTCTGTTCTCCTTATCCTTAAAGATATGCCTAGAGCAAGGAGTCACATCCATCTCTCTGTCGGGTGTGGCTAAATCCTGAGCAACATCTAAGGAGGGACGTTCCTGCTCAAATGAGCTACAATCTTCTCTTACCTTATTCTTTCCACCACACTTTCCATTTTCGGTTCTCCACCAAAGAGAAGACAAGAGCAGAAAATATTATTGTCCCTCCACAGCAGCACTGACTTACTCCTCTTTCCCCTGTACATCTCCAGGGCTCTGACAAAAGGAAGAGGCTAAAGGGAGAGGGGAGCTTAAGAAAATTTTGGGGGAAGAACAGTTAGGATAGGAAAGGGATCACCAAATTCACTGTGGGAATCTGTTTGCGGTAGAAGAGCAAGCAAGGAAAATCAGATTGAGGTTCTCACGAGCCTCCAGTTTAGCAGGAGAAAACACAGGCATGTTGCAGAGAGCAAATATAGCATTTGTTGCAATAATCTTAGAAAATCTGCTCTACTTCAGCATGAATATCTGTTCTGTTGTACACTGGTATATACATTCGAAAGCAGCCTAGTTAACTCCAGCCTTTTGCCCTTCACCTTGATAAATAAGCTGGTGCTGTAGAGCTTACAGGACAACTTTTTCAGACTTTCAGGGGATGTTAGTACAATCAGTGCGGAATTTGTTTCACTAACTTTTCTGCTGTGGGCATGACATGACTGTAAATGCTATTTTTTCTGCTTCTATTTGCTTGGAACTCCTTCAGGCATAGTAAATGGGCTACTAGTATGACAAATGATTGTAGAAAGGGTTAGGAGAGTATAAAGGAGAATGCTAACATACCCAAATGAAAAATTAGGGATGAGAATACAGGAACTAGAGAATGTAAGGAATAGTAGTCAAATTGTCAGCATTAATGTTCTGAAACTTTCTTTTGAAGGGAAGTGGAAGGGAAGAATGAATTACGTTTTTAGAGTAACGCTTTTGCCATGTATCATTTTTGAGAGAATGACTACAGTCTGAATAAACTAAGATTCCCTTTTGGTGGGCCAAAGAGGACAGCAGCTTTATTTTTAAGCTTGACAGTAAATTGATCATCTTCTCTAAGTATCATTCAAGGTTAACATTTTTAGCAATCCCTCCTCAATCAAAACCAAAATATCTAATTTCAAGAGAGAGTTTGAAGAGCTTTTAAAACTATGAAATACCAGTATTGCCTCTGCTTTCAGAATATGACAGAACAGTTGCTAAACTATAAAACTGTATCACAGACTAAACTAGACTTTTGGAGCCTACCTTCCTCCGATGGGATGGCACAATAAAAAATGTTTCAATATTATGCTTCTTCAAGAAACTATTCCTTTCATGGCCATATCCTGGTTCTACCTCGTAGTCCCCATTTAGGCACTCTAAGGTGGTCTTTGTTATGTGAACTTTCCTGGAGAGAAAAATTAGGTGTTGTCATTGAAAGCAAAGATACATTATGAGCTAGTTGCTGCTGAAATACACTCCTGTGCAGAAGATTATCACAGGGTCAAACTACAAGCAAAAATTATTTTTTTATTGTAGAGCAGATCTGTGTTCTTAGCCAACCAGAAAACAGAAGTATTTTTATTATACACATTTCCTAAACTTAAGCAGATGCTTTGAGCAAAGATTTATAACTGCTGGCTGTCCAAAAACTTGCAGAATTGTTGATTTGTAAACAGTGCAGGCCTGCACATCATCTTCCATATTTAGGAGCTTTTCTTAAGTGTTTACCTAGCTGCCTACTAGGTATAACAGCCTGCTGTTTGAAACTTGTGACTTCACACTCTCAATCTCTGCGTTCTTTTTCCGCTGCATAAAGGAAAAACTTCTTGTTCTTCTCTCTGTTCCACTTCACAGCTCTGACTTGTGTTATTTATTCATTCATTTTTTTGGCTCTCTAATCCACTGTGTTATGGCAGCACAGCCATCTTTGATACTATTCATGAGTTTCCTTATCCCAAAAACTGTCTTCATACTTTCTCCTGCAAGACGCCTTATACAGGAAACTTCTTCTGAGAAGATATATGAAAAGCTGTTACTGCTTTCCTCTATTAAACATGTGTTCAGATTATTTTCACTGGGAATCCTTAAAGTAAGGAACATACAAAAATACACTGCCAAAATTGTCTGAGACATATGTATGTGTAACAAAGTCACTCATCTAAATGAAAAAAATTAAGAGGTTCCATTGTCCTCCTGCTCAGCAGAACATAATCTTGTAAAAATTTAAAACTGAGTTGCACACAAAAGCACACCTACGTACCTGTGCAAAAGTGCACTGTGTGCATCTAAATGGTGCCCAAAGAGTACTTAAAATCCCAAGACATGCCTCATGGAATGACTACAAATTTATGCATTAATGTACACTGCATGTACATACACCTTGAATATTTGAGTGTATGTGTGAGCGTGCATTCAAATATATACATACATACACACATATACATATATATTTGTATATATAGAATGCATTAACAGGTGCTTTCTTGCTATAGCACACAATTAGTTTTGGAAATCTCATCTTGTGAAAGGAATAAGTCACACACTCCACATGCTTAGAGCTGCAACCTAGGCTCTAGGGAGCATCTAGAGAGTTTTACTTTCATGAGATTTTCTGAGGAAGGTTTAGCACTGCCTGGTTCCTACTCTTTAAATTTGGCAGCTTCAAACAAGGAGTTTGTTTGGAGAAGGTTTATGCATTAAGAGAACTTTTAAAAGAAATAATTTACATCTATTCTAATCTATTACTAACAGAAATCTCAAGATCAGTTGGAGAATCCCACAGGAGACACCACATAACACAGTGATAGCTTTTACCTGAGATAGCCCTTCTTATCAATTGCAATTAAATAGCAAAATGCTTCAGAGAACAAAATAACTCCTTCACCCATACAGGTCTACAGTTCTTCCTCAGACTTACCCAGGCAATCCTCCAGCTTCCATTACATTGGCTAAAGTCACGTCATTTGACCAGACGTCGTATTGCCATTTCCGTAGACCCAGGACCCCACAAAGCACCCTGCCTGTATGTAATCCAACTCGCATGTTGAGATCCACCTCTGTGGCTTCTGCAACAGATCTGCAAGAGATAGCATCAGGATATTAGTTTTCAGGTAGAGATTGCTCTTCATTTTCTTTCTCTCTCTTTCTCCAAAAGTTAACACATAAAAACATAACTGAAAAGAAAGGCTCTTTTAAAAATCTCTGATGAATGACTTATCTAGGTTCTGTTCTTCTCCTTCGCTCCTAGGGTAGTTTCAAAGCCCCAGTTGTACCTCTAAAGAAATAATTTTGTTGGTCTTATTTTAAGCGCTGTTGAACCAAAATCTCATTATTCCTTAATTTCTTGGCTCAATTGTGTTATGATTTTACCTTCCAAATTTCAAGGAAACTCAGTAAAAGTCAGTTAAAGATATTATGTTTCTCTTCATTTAATCCAGAAAAAAAGTGACAACAAAGCAAGAGTGGTAAATAGCTTTGCCATGAAACTTCATTGAGACTATAACTTTGGGGTTTTTATTTGCCCCTTTTTCAGTATTTGCTATCAAGCTCCTACAGAAACTTAGATATTTTATTGTGGGGCAAACAAAGAACTTTCTAGTTGTAGCTCAAATACCTCAAGAGACAGCCAAGTTAACTTCTGCACTTTCCTGTTTATCTTGTCTCACACTTATTTACTTTTTTTTCCCCCATCATAAATGTTTCTTTTTCTCAATGCTTATTTATCTTAGGCAGGATCAGAAGTAACCACAAGGTGATTGCTGGAATCAAAAGATTTTTAAAGCTATCTTCTTGGGTTTAATTTTAACCTGACATGTAAGAAAGAAGACATGTTTCAGTTTTCTCATTACTAAGGACTGCTTTCAGCTCAGCATTAAAACGGACTATATGACTTTTTTTTAAATTTTTTAAACCAAAAACATATATCTGTTTATACGTCTCTTTACTATGCTCTTGGTTTTATTGGCTGGTGGATTTTTCTCTCAAGTCCTTTTTACTACCTACACTTCATTCATATAAGGACCGTGCTTGATACTATATGGGTAAAATGAATTTCATCACGTACGGGTTTAATATTAAACACTAAGGAAAAGATTGGTGTTGTGAGTAAAATCTAAACTTGAGTCACATAAAAAAGGAAAGAAACTGAAAGTCTTATCTACCACAGTGTGACTCAGGTCAAGTCTCTTTTTTTCAAGTGTCTCAAATTATCAATCATCTCGGAAGGTACTTATTTAACAATCCATGGCATTTTTCACCTGATCTTTATGCTACTGCCTAGGAGCTGTTATAACTATTAGTAAACACATGGAGTTGTATTGTGCCTTTACCTTTACAGTATGCTTACAGCTAAAGGCACAGACTTACACTTTACCACTTTTAACGGTTTCCGCAAGAAAACAGGTAGGCACTAGTCAAGAAGGTAAATGAAAAAGCAGTGACTGCACTTCACCATGCTCTAGATAGCTCAGTTACCCTGTTATGGGAGTATAAGACAAACAAAAGGATGAAATCACTATATCACTTATGATGTATCAGTGCAAGAACAGTAGATAAGGAGTTGTTATAAACACTAATATATTTCAAATGCTCCTGCAAGCGCGGCCCAACAATCACCTGTAGTTTTGGATCTGCACCTGTAAATTACACCTAATCTTCAGAAATTTTCATTGTATATCTGGGAAAGGAGGAATTAATTTGCAAAGTCACTGTTATAGGCATTTTTAATTTTGGTGCCACATTGAGGAAGAAATCTTTACCTCCTTGAACAGAGAACAAGCTATAACTCTCACCCTACACTGATTTGTGGACTCTTAAAAGGAGCCTTGAAGCTAATAATCTTACACAGTACATATAAAGATAACACTGTGCATAAGTCTTTGCAGCTTTTTCTCTTACAGAGGAACCTGGCAGCAAATCCACAGCTAAGTTGCATTCCAGAAAGAAATAAAATGGGGGATGAAAAACACTAGCTAATCAGTGTAAGATTTAATTTTCTGTAGGGCTTTTAGATTTACTTTCTCTAATGCATTTCAGAGGAGAAGATCTTAAACTGAGGCTCTGGCTATAATTTTCCCTTGGCTTTCATTGACTAATATCTTTCAAAAAATATCATCCTGCTACCCTGGATTTGGCAGAGAAGTCTTGGAGAGAACTCTGCAACTATTCCAGAGGTATTTATTGTATTTTCTCTGTTGTACAATGTACTTGTTTAAATATAATTAAATAAAAAGGCACACGTGGCACAGGTCAAGATGTGCGGTGAGCTGAATGAGATTCCTGGTCTCACTTTAAGTAGGGAGCTCTGCAGCCATGAAATGGAGAAGTACATACCATGTCAGCCATCATGAATGTGAAGAACATGGAAATCTCTTTTGTTCCCATTGGGAATCTGAGCCCACCAGATTTTTTTCCGGTCATAATTTATGCAACAGCAGAGAGGCTTATACATGGCTTTCTAAAAGATTAAACATTTCCTTGTCCTCTTTCTACCCACTGTACGTCTGCCTTCCTTTCTCTTTTCAGGATCTGCTTCCAGCTAAGCCTTAGAAAGGTCTCCAAACTGTCCTAAAAACATCTCTACCTGTGAGCTGTTGCAAAGGTTGTTGTGTACACAGGATCCTTGACAAAGCTTCAAAGAAAAGAAAGGAGCTAATAATATATGCCACCTGACAGTAACTTAACCTTGGCATCTTCACATGCGCACATGTATTTTACCCTTAGCAGACTTACCTTATACCAAGACCAAACCCTGCAGTCTGCAAGCCAAAGCATTTCAGGGTTAGCGCCTTGTTGCTTATCTGTATTTTATTACGTAACTAAGTAGCTATGTAATTATCTTCACTGACGTACCTGCAGATGCCTGAGTATAGGCCTTTCTCTATTCATAAACTAAAGTTAAAAAAAAAAAACCTTTTCATTTTAAAAAGTACATAAAAATTCAGGTAAAGGCATCTGGAACGAAAATGAAATTCAAACACTGGTGAAGAACTCAAGACCGAAGTACTCAAGACCGTTCTTTGTTCCAGCTGATTCCAGAGGTTTGGGGGTGAGGGGAAGTTGATGCGGTTTTAGACGTATGACTATCTTAATAGAAATTAAAGAAAAAGAAACATGAAAAATACAACATGACTGATCATATTACTTGTTAAAAACGCTGGACTGTCTAATGTACCAATAAATGATGAAGTAGAATGGGAAAACATTTTGTTTTGAATAAGGCATTTTTAAAAGTTATCAGTTAGTAAAAAAATCTAAATTGATAATACATTTCTCCATTTTTCCCAGAAGCTTCAAAATGTTTCAGTGATGTTTTCATTATTATTATATTTAGAGTAGCAAAAAGCTCACAAAGAGTTCACTAAACTTTTTGAATGTACTTTGAATATTTGTGTGCCCTGTATGCAACTGGTTTCCACGAATTCTTCTACTGAAGAATGAAAAATGAGCAATATCAAAAGAATGGGCTCCCAAATATAAAATTAGAACACTTCAATCTAGTATCGCAATTATATTTCCAACGAAAATCAAAATTTCGTTATGAAAATATCACAAAAGCATATAGCGAGACACTTTAATTACAAACACATTTATGAAAAAATAGCAGACAAGCCATGAATAGAAAAAAAAAAAGAAGTTTCTCAAATTATTCATTGCAAATTATTCACTCCTAAGCTCAAATATTATATGCTCAAAATTTTTGCAAATGTTGACATAACACTAGGCCCAGAAACAAATGGATATTGAAAAATAGCTTCTTTTAAAACTAGAAGTATGTTGAGTCCATGTAAATGACTTACAGGAAGAAAACCATCTACCCTGACAACTCAAGTCTCCTAACTAGCTTTAAAATTTTAGATCCTCTACTTAGCAACAAATATTTTACGTGCTGCTACAAACTATCAAAGTCATTTAGATAAGCTGCTGAACAGCTATGTGATGCAAATACACTTCAGCAGACCTGTGCTGAAACTGAAGCAATGGAAGATAAAAATAAAAGCTCAGTATCCCATTTCTCATAAGTTATTTAGGGCTCTTTTTTGATCCAAAAATATCTGTGTAGAAGTAGATGTTTCCTGATAAAAGCATAGACCAGCTTTTCCGTTCATTTAAATACATTTGCTTTTTATGTATGCAAAATTCTAAGCGATAATAGTGCCCCTTATCATAAGGAATTTCGTCCATCTCCCTAAATACTGCTCTGACAGTTCACAGAACGGCCAAGGTTGGAAGGGACCTCTGGAGACCATCTAGTCCAACCTCCCTGCTCAAGCAGGGTCCTCTAGAGCATATTGCCCAGGATCGCATCCAGACGGGTTTTGAATATCTCCAAGGATGGAGACTCCACTACCTCTCTGGCCAACCTGTGCTGGTGCTCTCATCCTCACAGTGAAGAAGTTTCTCCTCAGGTTTAGGTGGAACTTCCTGTGGTTCAGTTTGTGCCCGTTGCCTCTTGTCCTGTTGCTGGGCACCACGGAGAAGAGACTGGCCTCATCCTCTTGACAGCCCCCCTTCCGATACTTGTACACGTTGATCAAATCACCTCTCAGTCTTCTCTTCTCCAGACTGAACAGGCCCAGCTCTTGCAGCCTTTCTTCAGAGGAGAGATACTCCAGGCCCCTCATCATCTTGGTAGCCCTCCGCTGGGCTCTCTCCAGGAGTGCCATGTCTCTCTTGTACTGGGGAGCCCAGAACTGGACACAGGACTCCAGGTGAGGCCTCCCCAGGGCTGAGGAGAGGGGCAGGATCACCTCCCTCCACCTGCTGGCAACACTCTGCCTAATGCACCCCAGGATCCCACTGGCCTTCTTGGCCACCAGGGCACACTGCTGGCTCATGTTTAACTTGTTGTCCACCAGGACTCCAAGGTCCTTCTCTGCACAGCTGCTCTCCAGCAGGTCAACCCCCAGCCTGTCCTGGTGCCTGGGATTATTCCTGCCTAGGTGCAGGACCTTGCACTTGCCTTTGTTGAACTTCATGAGGTTCCTCTCGGCCCAGCTCTCCAGCCTGTCCAGGTCCCTCTAAATGGCAGCATGGCCTTCTGGTGTGTCAGCCACTCCCCCCAGTTTAGTATCATCAGCAAACTTGCTGAGGGTGCACTCTGTCCCTTCCTCAAGGTCATTGAGGAATATATTGAACAAGACTGGACCCAGGACTGACCCCTGGGGGACACCACTAGCCACAGGCCTCCAACTTGACTCTGTCACATTCACCACAACCCTCTGAGCTCGGCCATCCAGCCAGTTCTCAAGCCACCTCACTGTCCACTCGTCTAGCCCGCACTTCCTGAGCTTACCTAGGAGGATGTGATGGGAGACAGTGTCAGAAGCCTTGCTGAGGTCCAGCTAGACAACATCCACTGCTCTGCCCTCATCTACCCAGCCAGTCATCCCATCAGAGAAGGCTATCAGATTGGTCAAGCATGATTTCCCTTGGGTGAATCCGTGCTGACTACTCCTGATCACCTTCTTGTCCTCCAGATGCTTAGTGATGCCCTCCAGGAGGAGCTGTTCCATCACCTTTCCAGGGATGGAGGTGAGGCTGACAGGCCTGTAGTTTCCTGGCTCCTCCTGCTTGCCCTTTTTGAAGACTGGGGTGACACTGGCTTTCTTCCAGTAACCTCAGGCACCTCTCCTGCTCTCCATGACCTTTCAAAGATGATGGAGACTGATGTGCTCCTGTTATGCCATGCTACTTGCTAATGCAGACATAGCCAGTGACTCAGCTGGTGGTGAATTCCCTCCGAGTCACTACAAAAGCAGCATCCCAGTAAGATGTCAAGGGAAGGAGTATCATGAAATGTACCATGTATATGATGATATGATTGATTATGCAGCATCCCATTACACTTTCCACAAGCTTATGGATGTTAAACATAGCATTCTGGCCCAGCCCCAGTTCTAGTATTTATGTTGTGGTCATTCAAAGTCCCTCCTTATTCTCAACTGGAAACATTACAGTTCATTTCTTGCCCTACAGCATTATTGAGTGCATTTGAGGAACACCCACATTTCATCTCCTAACATGTTACATTTCTGGACTGAGCAAAAGGATTCTTTAGATATAATTTATATCAGCTGATGAAGTGCTCTAGAAGGAAAGATGAATTATTATTAAAAATGTATAAAATTCCCCCCTCTAAAACAAATCAAATCTAGAATTTTGGCCATTATATGGTGGGATGGGAAGAGCTTGGTAGCTTGGCAAAATTTTACTGCATGGCAATTAACTAATAAATATATCCATTTAGAAAGCAAAATATTGTAGCAAATTGACTGGAACCTTCAAATGTGGCAAGTAATTTAAATAAGGTGAAGAGCACACTTGGCCTAACAGTCTGTTCAAAACTAAGGCAAGGACAACATCTGCCACATTAGAGATGCTAATGAGCATGAGCATTTTAATTATATTACTAACACAATCTGACAGTAAAAACTCACCTGACGATAGCAACATAGGCCATATGCAAGACTTGACTCCAACTTAAGAGCTGCCATGATCATTTAAGTGACTCTGAAGTGGAACAAACACCTGGCCTGTACGGATGCACTGACACAAAACTCATTGGCAGCACAAATTCCTTACGAGAATAAACAGAATATAACACTCTCCACTTTATTAAAAAAAAAAAAAAACTCCCATAATGACTTTTGTCTAACTTTAACTATGCCCTTGCAAAAACTACCTTGTAGAATGCAGATGAAATTATGAAGATTAAGGTTTTTTTCAAATGTTCTTTGAAGATTACCCTGAACTTCTTAAACTAAATCAAACGAGGCAACATTCTCAGACCATACTCACATATAACACCATATAAAAGGATACTTAAAAGTATCAGTTTATATGAACTCATCCTAACATTCATCTCAGTCAAATCATAGATCTATTGTACACTAACAGCTTGAATTGTACCACTAGAAATTTCTATTCCTTGAGCTATTGGAAACCAGAAAAGTCAATGGTACTTATCTCTGCGATAGGTACTTTCTGCAGATCCATCAGATGAATCATAACTCAGATGACTTTATTTATTCCAGAAAACATGAGAAAGCAGTCACTCGGGATGAGGACTTCTAAACATAAATCTACAATTTCAGGGCATTACTTCTGCATTAGGGTGAACAGACTTTTACAAGACCAACAGCTGCCACCCAGCTCTGGCACTAGATGAAAGGAGAAAGTTTAAAAAACAAAAATGACTCTACATCTCACGGGACGGACAAACTGCAGCATCTAATAGTCATACTAATGGAAAATAGGATGCTGCATTTCAACTTCAACATCATAAACTCTTTTCCTTTTAATTTGCTTATTATATATTCAAACAAATTAATTTAGGGAATCCATCTTCTAACCTTAGTCTTAGGAGGGAAGATGTTTTTCCTAATCTTCAACAGAATCTGCTCACCAGTTTCTGCAGCTCTGTACAACTGGATTAGCTTCCATCACCAAAAGATCTGCACTTTGAATCCAATAATATCTGAACAGATGACACTCCACTTGCAGTAAAAGGAAAAAAATATTATTGCCATCAAGGGCAACAGCACTTGAAAATTTACCCTCTTTTCATTTTCTAACATAAGCAGAATAGATGCGTTCATTTAACTGAGAGAAGAAATATGCATTGAGCCTGCATCTTACAATACCTATGCTGCTAATTCCTCATTTACGAGAGTAATTCATTGTGCTTATGTATAAAGGATGCAGAAAAGATCTTTACCCATTCCACAACCCTAAATAAATCCGGTGCTCTCTAATAACCTTGACTCTTCTCCATCTTGCCCTCTCCCGCCATGAGGGACATAGAAAATACACTACAGCCCATCTGCTGAGAATCACTGAATAGTTAAGATTGGGAGGGACCTCTAGAAAACATCTGGTCCAAACACCCCACTCAGAGCAGGGTCACCTACAGCAGGCTGCCCAGGAGCATGTCCAGTTGGCTTTTGAATATCTCCAAGGATGGACACTCCACAGACTCTCCAGGCAACCTGTTCCAGTGTTCAACTGCCCTCACAGTAAAACAGCTTTTACTTGTGCTTCCGTGCAATTTCTTGTATTTCAGTTTGTGTCTACTGCCTCTCATCCTGTCACTGAATACCACTGAGAAGAGTCAGGATTCATCTTCTTTAATCCTTCCCTTTAGGTACGTATACATACTGATAAGATTCTCCCTGTGCCTTCTCTTCTCTAGGCTAAACAATCCCAGTTCATTCCTTCTTTTTTAATTCAACTTCTTTATTGAAGTTCACATTATCATGATGGCAGACAATAAATTATAATATAGAAAGGGAGCATGTTTCATTTTTGATATTAGTAAAACTAAAACTGAAACATTCAAAAAGGGGAAGTTTAAGTAGTTATATCAATACCTTACTTGTATACATGAAAGACAGTACAGCTAATGAAATAATGATTAATGTTAGGCTTAAAAGAGGATGAGAGCAGTAGCCACAGCTTTCCAGGGATTAAGAAAAAAAAAAAAAAGAAAAAGGCAGACAGGCATTGGAAAACGTGTACAAGGCCTGCATATGGTTGTACTTCTAAAGTGCAAGGCTTCCTTATTAATGGAGTATCTCTCTACCACAGGGAGAATGCATGCATACTTCACTTGCATGCTTGGGATCTCCTTTATATTTCAGGATTTCTTTCTGTATGCGTCAAGTTGTTAAATACTCCATTTTGTTGTGTTTATAGGGAGTAGAAGTGCCTCACAAGAGTTCTTTTGGGATTTTATATCATCATAGATTCCAGTGCCTTTCATCAGTTTTACAATGCTTACAAAGATGACAGGAATTTACATTCAATGAGAGGGAGAATATGGACTCCTTTACCCAACTCCTAACACAGTAAAATATTTTATAAATGGACATTACAATAAAAATACCTGGATTGGGTTGAAAATGAGAATCAGCTTGCAGCTGTGTTTTCTTCTGCCCTTTTTCTATGCTTTAAAGTCCTCTTCAAAGAAAGAGGATCAACAGATCCAGGTAAATATAAAAGTTTAAGGTTGAAATGAAAGTACAGAAACATGTGTTGACATTCATGTTCCCCTCAGGTACTAGCAAGGTTTGAAGAACCAGCCATTACTTCTACAGAGACAAACCCAATTTTCAAGAGCCAAACTTATAGTAAACTCTTGCTCCATTTTTCTCTAATATCAAACCTCTCCACCAAGGAGGATGATCTTGATTCTGAAAACCTACCATTTTGTGGATGAATCGGTATATACGTGCATGCACATTCTCAAATACACAGGGAAGACACAGAATCCACGGTGTGGCACGAACTTTATCAGAATAAGAAACAAGGGGGAATTCTCCAAATCCAAGATATGGAAATCTGTGAGAAATCTGCCTTTAAGTCTGCACTGACTAAGACCTGAAATTTGTTTTTCCTCTTATCTGAGGAAAAATGAATATTCATTTAGTTTATTCCAATAATTAATACTTGTTGACTATATGCGGGGGGTGAAAATTCCATCTCGGAGATGAAGAGGAAATATTTCTGTGGCAGGCTGATTTACATGCAATGAGACATGGCAGTTGCTTAAGATCTACTTAAAAACTAAACATTTCAGTGCAAGCTCCCAGGGTGGGGGGAGGGGGGAAATGACAGACAGAGCAAACATGAAATGCTCAAGTTACACGACTGATTCATTCATCAAAAGGCTGTTGAGTACTACTATGTGATATCACATGAACATGCATAAGATAAAGACCAGAAGACAGACTGAGACAAGAAAGCAACATACAGAAGTATTGTATAGATTTATCAGATTATTTCTTTAATATAACACTGCATGTTACTAAGGACTATTTGGAACTGTTAAATGCATAATTTGAATTCATATGCTCACAGTCTTATGTTTGTTTATTGTATTGAAATATTTTTTCTGTATTTAATAGTTTATTATCTATTTTTAAATTGATATTACACTGTGGCCTATTCACCTTTGCAAAAAGGCAGGGCATTCTTTGTGTGCAATGCAGAAACATGGAGATTAACTGCAGCAAAGCAGAATCTTAAATCAACTCCTGATTCCCAACAGTCCAGCTAACACCAGAGAGCAAGGGAAAAATTGGCTACTGGAAACACTGGCCAAACACTTTCCACTACAGCGCAGCCTAAGGCCCCGGATGTGACACACTTGCATGCTGCCACTCATACAGGATATACCTGAAAAGCAAATTCATGATTAGGGGACTGGAGCGTCTCTCCTATGAGGGAAGGCTGCGAGAGCTAGGACTGTTTAGCCTGGAGAAGAGAAGACTGAGAGGCGATCTCATCAACGTGTACAAGTATCTGAAGGGGGAGTGTCAAGAGGATGAGGCCAGTCTCTTCTCCGTGGTGCCCAGTGACAGGACAAGAGGCAACGGGCACAAACTGAACCACAGGAAGTTCCACCTAAACCTGAGGAGAAACTTCTTCACTGTGAGGGTGACAGAGCACCGGCACAGGTTGGCCAGAGAGGTAGTGGAGTCTCCATCCTTGGAGATATTCAAAACCCGTCTGGATGCGATCCTGGGCAATATGCTCTAGAGGACCCTGCTTGAGCAGGGAGGTTGGACTAGATGGTCTCCAGACGTCCCTCCCAACCTTGGCCGTTCTGTGATTCCGTGATCCCAGATACAATAGCACTGTGCTAACCAGTATTTATTTATATACAGCATTAATATGTGTGTGCACTCTTCCTTATAGCTTCTCTATAAAACACACACTCACACAGCAAGACAGTAGTGGAGAAATCTCCCATCTTTGTCCCTTCCCTCCTATGTTAAGGAACAGACTTCCAGCTCTCACTGAAAGCTAGAACCTTATTCACAGTCCTCTCACATTCACATTTTCCCCTTGCTAAAGCGATGATCAGTGCAGAGCTTTCAAGCATTAAAAAAATTCTTCTGATCAGCAAAGTGAATTTCCCATTACGCTTCTGAAAAGCAAAATAAAGGTTTAAAATGGCATACAGAAAGAAGGAATCAGCAAGCTATCCTTTGGGGAATACAAACAACAAGCATACATCAGGGCTGGCTTTGAATTTACATACCGGTACACAAAATGAGCAGTGTTTATCACTAAGACAAGAAGTGAGACTTCTTTCTTAGTGGCAAATGATAACAGGAATATTTCATGATTTCCCAGTTTCTTTTCATCTCCTAGTCTGTAAGTTTATGTGTCTCTACATATTCATGCTTTTATACTTTTTCCTCACGGTGATTAAATGGAGTGGAAAATCAATGCCTAGAATGACCCCGCATAAAAACAGCATGCTGTGACCTAAATTTAACAGTGTGAATTGTTAGCTGGGCAGTGCTAGCAGACACTGCTGTTCCTCTGAAAATACACTTCCTGAATGCCACAGAAAAGTCACTGCAGCACTCATGTTCAGGTTCACCGTAGGGAATACTTACGTGATGGTGTCAATCATATCCAGTCCCATTTCAACACAGCAATGGGCATGATCTGTTTTGGGTTGGGTCAATCCTGATACACAGTAATAACAGTCCCCTAGGATTTTTATCCTTCTGCAGTGGTTTTCCTTTAACAAAAACAGAATGGGAAAAGTTTTACTTTTCATATAAATATTCCAATAATTGGAGAAGATCTCCTGCAAATATATGCACTCATTCAGACAATCCTTTTGTTGTTAAATTAAATAAATAAGCTATAATTCACAAAATCTGGATTTCCTGTACAGAACAACATATATGAATATGTATATATACCTGTGTATGCACATGCATGCATACATAAACCAATATAGATATATACATATAGATATATACTGGAGATCAGCCCAGCACTGTTCAGTACACGTGGGTTACCATTCATTGACAGTATGGTTGTGAACAGAAATGACTAAAATGAAACACTATCTATTCCCTTCCTCTCATATTAGGTCAGTCTGAATTCAAGATTTGCAGTGAGACTTTATGTCTGTATAAATTCAAACAAAAAGACTGAAGCCAAACACCTACTGAATATTGGGAAAAGTTTGTATTGTTAAACTGTTCTGCGAAAGTTCACATTGGAAATTTGTAGGTTTTTGGTTCAAATCCAGTTCCAGCTTACAAGCAAAGACGGTGCACTTATCTCTAAAAGTACACACAGTCGTGCATTACCGATCCGTAAATCACAATTTACAACATAACATACTCATTCCCAGTTGAAATATGACACACTTGAAGATCAGTCGACACAGTCAACTTTCATTACCGTTGAACTCATCTCCTATTTACGTACAGCGTAAATTCCACAGCTAGAGAGATCTGTCTAAATCCCTCAGGTTGGGATGTGATGACTGCTGTATTAGCCTGAGCAGAAAGTTCATTTCTCAACGCAGAGCGCATAAAGTGCCTTTAACAAAGCATTAGAGTGGGGGTACTTCTGCAGTCTCTGCACTGTTCTCAGATACATAACCAAGAGATCCAGCAGTCCCTTCCCAATCACACCTATACGCAAGTTTACTGCTTATTTAGTCAGAACTCTGAAGAAACCCGAATATCTGAAAATTCAATGCAATTTTACTGTACTGCTGCACACGAAGCTATAGGAACTGGTAAAATATGAGGAGACAAGATGGCATCCACTGAAGCTAGCCTATGCCAACTTCTTCCCCATCTAGAGTCTGGCACAAAAAAGCGAATGCCCTAGTTAAAGGAATACAGCTTACACAGCTGGGGCTATGCAGATAAGTTCCCTGCAAAATTACCTGGTGTGAATATGATGACAGAGGATTAATACAAATCTATTTTTTTCCCCCTTTGAAGCAGGGTACTAAATAGACTTGACTTCATTGACACAAAAGGGAAAAAAGGAAAACAAATAAATAAAATAAAATTTCAAAATGTCTGAAAAATGGCCTAATAATACCTGTTCAGCTTCTCATATGACTGCATATTCTCACTCTGTCTCCTGCCTACAAGAATCAAAGGCTTCCTGATTTGACCACACTCTCCACATCATTACCCTTATTCCAGCTCAGGAGCAATGGTTAGTCTGCAGCGCTCCCTTTCTTTCTGACATGCCGTACACAAGCGCTCAGGGCTTGTCATTACACACACTTTCAGCTGCAGGCGTTCCCATGTCTGCCTTCTTTATGAGTGTTTCTGAATAAAGAACAAAGACTATAAAATAATAGTTACCTCCGTCCAGGCTTGGAAGAGAGCGTGCAGACACTGTTTAGGAAAAAAGGTTTATCCCTTTTTTTCCCACATGCATTATTAATAAAGTAGGAAATCCACATCTTGAATCAAAGAAGAGAGTCATCTTTTGGGTATGCTTAACTAGCAGGGAAGGCTTTTCTGAGAGTGCCTGCTTAACATTTCTTTTGCTGTACAGTAGGGTTTTAAATATACCACTATTTATCATTCCTAATATATATTTTAATGATCATGAGCGTAATTATTCCAGAAGCATTATCACTGGGCCTTAGAGCATTCCTGCAGCCTACAGCCAGGGAACGCCTCACTGATTTTACTTGGAGTTTTAACTCACTATTCTGAGATCCCTGGCTAAATTGCATTATATAAGTAAAAGAATTATCGATACAAACACGTAATATTTAGACCGCAAAATCCAACCTGACACGGAACAAGCCTTCCAACTCAAAGGTTTTGAATAGAAACCACTAGTTTTTTTAATAGAAACTACTAAATTACACTGCCAAAATAAGCTTTTTTTTTTTTTTTTTTTTTTTAAATTGTGGGCAACTTCTGAGGCTGGAGTAGTTGAGGCTGGAACCTACTTTCCAAAATAAATCCAGTTTCAGCCCACACCTTACAGTCCTCTATAAAGCCCTTTTCATCTTCAAATTTGGTATGCACGGTCTGTGGCCAGGCAACGACTATTTGACCCAACTGAAAAACATTCAGAAAAGCCATTTCAGTAAGAGAAGATGTAAACTATACCTGTGTCAATCGATCGGCGATCTATCCTGTTTAGTGTCTACCTGCAAAATGGCTTATTTCAAGAGACTTGGTTCTCTTGAAGAGCTTACTGTGCTATACAGCAGTACGGTGGTTTTCATAAAGAATTAGCCAAAATTACTCTGGCTGCCAGATGGGCACAGCACAGCCTAGCAGACTGCTACAGGTTCCAAGAAAGGGAAACCAGGACAGAGCTTGATCTATAACCACCTTTCCAAGTCACTTCACTCTTTATGCAAGAAAAAAAGAAAGGGAAAGGGAGGACTAAAGCATTTTCTGGAGACATATTAATTTTGACGGAAGACACCTGGCTAAATCACCTGCTGTTTTTGAAACTACCACTCTGTTCCTTATCAGATGTTTTGCTCAGTACTGTATATTAATTGGTTGTTGAAAATAAAGATAATCTCTAGCAAAATTGTTTGTTTTCTCATTTTCACCATGTGAGGCTGATTTCCAGGAAGGATAAAAAGTGCAGCTTTGCAAGAACAATCTTTTTAAAGATTGATATGCAAATTAACAAAACAAACCCCTTTCCTCTCTTTGCTTTGTCTCCTCAGCAACTTCCAAAAAAGCCCATGACTCAACAATATTTCTCAGATTTGTTGACAGAGATGAACTCCAGTGTGATAGTTATAAATTCCAGTCACAGTTGATATAAGCAACGTCTGTTTAGAAACAGCTGATAACTTGGTTTTACACGCAGGATAAAAAGCGCCCAAGATTGCTAGCGTTCCCAGTACGCTGCATTAGCCAGGCAGCTTGCCCACCTGCGGTGTCTCGCTGAAACGTTACCAAACTGAGCTGCAGAAACCCACCCGGCTAAGGCAGGATTTGCACAGGATCCTTTAAAGTTAAGGGCCTTCTTTACACTTTCGGCCAAATACCTTATAAAACAGTTCATCTCTAGCCGTTAGGTACTACGGGGGGGCTTTCTGTATCGAAGAACTCTGCTGATGGTGGTGGTGGTGTAGTGTTTATTTTTTGTAATGTATTTCGCAAAAAGAGTGCAGTGTGCCAACTTGAAAATGTAACACTGGAAATCCAGACCATTAATTCCATATCCTGGTACTACACAAGTCAAATGTTGTTTCATATGCTAAGGGTAAGGATATTTTAAAGCAAAATAAAGGGAAGAGAATTTACAGGTTGTGAAAAAAAGACCATCTCAAAGCAATAAAGTTTAAGGAGCTTTCAGACCTCTCCCGGCAGAATACCTAAGCGCACACAACTAGGTGTTCCCTTGAACAGTGACAGGGTGCTGGATAAGTGCTTAGTTTTTCAAATGAGGGTCTTCCTTAAATGCCAAATTCTAACAATCCAGAGACATTTTTAAGACCTTCTATTGTTGCTGGGGCTCCTTTTTTTGGGCCGGGGGAGGGGGGGAGGAATAGGTTATCCAAGTAAGTAATTGCTTGTTACATGAGTAGATCCAAAGGCAAAGATGCTCAGAATATTTTTTGTTTCTTGTAACACTGTATGGCAGAAGAACAGCTTCTTTAAAGCTTTTGTTTATTTTACAGAAGACAGATACTAATGCAAGAAAGAGTCCTTGTTCTGCTATGTGTCACTGCAACAATTTTTTTTTTGTGTTATTTGCGTGCCACCGTGGTATACGAGCATCTATCAAAGTGAGCCAAAAATGAAGATCAGGTATCCAACAACTAAAATGAGCAAGATTTTAAAAGCTAAACATAGTATTTCTCTCTCTCATAACTCCACTAGCTGCAGTGGAATTACACCAGCGATGAATCTGACCGTGTGACTTAATTGCAATATATTTCGTCTTTGTTGTACACATCCATCTCCTTTTCTGCAAGCCTGTAGCAACCTGATTTGTGGGTATGCTTCTCAAGCTTTTATTGTCCTGCCTTTCTGGAATCACAGTCTATGAGTAAGAGGGAATTTATTTACCTATAAATTAGAATCACATTTTTTTGCTCTTTCTCCTAATAAAAACTAAGCTAAGGCACATCAGCTAAGGTACATAAAGAGCTTCCTCACCATATTCAACCAATCTGGCCTTAGCTACGCTGTTCAGAACAAGAGAAAAGATTAATAGGGCCTATGAAAAGATGTAAATGCAGTAATTCACATTTCTTCCAACTCAGACCCTACCAATCTTACACCCTTTCCTTGAACGCTCTGGGACATGATCACCAGCAACGTTCAGTTCTGCTTAGGCTAGAGAAACGTGAACAAGAGTTTGGTCACTGCCTCAGATGCCTAATGATTACAAAGCTGGAGCCTTAAAAAATGAAAAGGCCCAAACCAACACGCATGCAATGCATGTTCAGCTATTTAAGCGCTGGGGTAAAAGGCAGGGAATCTATTAGGCACGTACTTGTGCTGAAGACCTCGCTCCCCCGGGGGAAGGCTCAAGTATCCTCGCCAAATCTCAGACTTTTGGCCACAGATTTCTGCTTCAGGGAGACCTCTGGGCGCAGCCCCTGCGTAACTGCAAGGTGCAGCACCGCACGTAGCGGAGGGAGGTGCTCTGCCACCGCAGGCAGCAGCTCCCCAGTTCAAAACCCTACCTCCCTCCCCCATCCATTTGCTGCCTGAAATTGTTTGAATCAGGGGAAGAAAAACATCTTCCTGCTCCCCAAGAAGAACATTATTACTCAATGTTTCCTTCAAGTATCAAAGAAGTCTTGGGGAGAGGGAAATCACCAAAATGAAAATCTCGGATGGCTCAGTTTCTCACTGGGAATAGAAATACTTCCAGGAGGAGTAGTGCGTAGGATGCAAAGGGCATTTACACCACTCTCATGGCCCTCAAAATACTGCAAGGAGCTGCGGCAAGCCAGTACTGGAGAGGGGAAAAGAGCCCACGGTCGCCTCTCTTATGGAGACGTTCAGTGAGCCAAAGGAAAGATCAGTGATGCTGAGAAAGGAGTTAGGGCCCGAGTACCTTTCAGTTCTTTCTTTCCTTCTGTATTTTTCTCATGCTTCTCCCTTCTTGGCTTATCAATAAGCTTCTTTTTTGAAAGCCCCGTTCCACAACATCCTCTGTGCAGTCTGCTGTGCTCAGAGCTGGATTGTTTGTATCAGGTAGGCAAAGTGGATCAAATTTGCAGCTCATAAACGAGCATGGCACTGCGGATTTCAGTGGAACTATGCTAATTTAGACCAGCTGTCCTTCTCTCCCCAGGGATCCAAGCCCTAGGCCGATGGCCCAGACCAAACACATCGCAGTTGCAATCCTTGCTTAGTGATTACAGAACTAAAATTACTATTAGGAAAAAAAAAAAACAACACACCTCTAACACTCCCCCAAACATAAACAGCAATAAAATGAACTGTCTTTGCAAGCCTAGAAGTTAGTGCTGCTTCCACAGAGCTCAGAGAGACATTATGACTTGAGTGAGAAAAAGACAGAAGCTACTGCTGCTATCAGTCTTATTTTCAGTGTACTTAATATATTTAGCGTATTTAAAATCTATAGCACATTATGCCAGAGGGCTATTAATCTCAGTAGAAAATTGGCGTAGAAAGCTTTGAATCACTCTAGAAGTTAGCAGTTTATCTATATTACAGAACTGTATAAAGACACTAAAGAGACTTGCAGAATGAACAGTATTTTCTATTATAGTCTCTAAAGCTGGAATGTTACCTCTATTCCACTTATTGAATTTTTCGGTAACATTAGAAAAGAAGCGAGGAAAAAGTATTTTGGCTATCATGCTGTACAAACACATGCATTCATACACATAGATGTGTGTGTATACACACACAGTTCTGCAAACTTACCCACACCCTAGTTCTGGTGTTGATATCTGCTCCCAGGCATTGCATCCACCTCCTCCTTTATGCAGAGATATAATGACTTATTGTTTCAAAGGTGAACTTAGTGTTCACCTTTGAAATGGCATATAGTAAGAAGTGCTTAGCTGTTAGGGAAATGAGTAAAGGCAAGCAGCCCTCCTTCAGGATCACAGAAGGAAGGGCAGTGAGTGAATTGGATGGTATTATTCAGAGGGCCGTATTTTGTCTGCCAACTGCAATTGAACAATACTGTACCAAGTTATTAAGTACGAGGAAAGGTGAGAATGAGAAAATCTTTCCTAGAGATCAATTTATGTTCTTGTTATTTATACTTTCTTGCCATATTAATTTTTGTTATAAAATTAAACAAAACAAAAAAATCAGCACAGAACCCACTGAAAATCTCTTAGAGTGTGGGAGTGTTCACAAAGCATGCAGAAGAAATACCAGATCAGTGGATTCAGAGTAAAAAAGAAATGTTTAGATTCACATGAAAAACAATCCTTAGAACCCTGCTTCGAAAGGGCCTCTCTTTCTCTGTGGAAGTAAAAAAGAGCCTAGTTAAGCTCATCAGCTAACTTAGCCTGCGAAAATCCTCCACAGTTTCCTCACTATACTTCGTTAATGACAAACAATAGTTTCACTTCCCCTAGTTTACTTTTTTCCTCCCTCCAGTAAAGCAAAAAAATCGCTATTATGGCTTCTCTTTGTAGTATCCAAGTCTATTTTAATAACTGTGCTGAATGTGAGCCACAAAATGCAATAGCTTATTGAATGACACTCATCAGATAAAGTAAGTTGGTATTCAAATTCTGACTGTAGTGAAGTGATGTGGAAATTAGCAGTAGCTTCACTACCCTGCAACGTTCCAATAGCAATAACACACTTTGAAAAACCCTCTGGACCATAAGAAGATTTAATTTTATCCTGTCAATTACTGTATACACATTTTAATATTTCTTCTAATCCAATTTTTGAGATGTGGATTTAAAATCTGAAACAACTATTCTGCTAGCCTCTTAACAGAATAATGTCTGCAATAGTAACTTTACTAAGTTACACCGGCTCTCTCACATTCACTAGTCCCAGCGTAAAGAAACTCCAGATTGAACTAACTGTCATGCTCCATCGACTTCAATTTAACAGGGTAATGGAGACATTTCATAGCACTGACAGCAAGTACAGACTTAAAAAGAGCTTTTACAGATTTATAGAAATAGTAGAAAACAAATCTGGGTACAGTATAGGAAGGACCCCAGCAAAGGTTTAGATGGTTCTGATCGAGGAAAACTGGCCATCTCCAGCTGAGCATATGAAGTGTGTAATTTAGTAATACATTTTTGAAGTCATGAAACATTATCTGCCATCATGGGAGCCATACAGCGCGTGAAAAAATGTAGAATTATTTAGGATAGCGATAAAATGGAAGACATTTTGCTTCATATTCTTCCATCAATTTTGTTGGCAATTATACTTGTTAATCTACAATAATCTACTGGTTCTTGGCCTTTCTCTTCTGTGCATTTCCATTACCACCATAAAGTCCCTCTCTTCTCCACAGGGAGAATCATTTAACAACACTACAAGGTTAAATGCTTTCAGTCCCTGAGGATGAGAATCTGTTTAACAGTCATATATGTTAATTTACCTGCTTGAAAAATGATAAAGCACCTTAGCAAGAATACAATCATGACTGATACACATGCTTGTCCCCCAACCAGCATTTAAGATGCTGTCTTTATATGAAAAAGCATATCCTAGGAGAAACAGTCCTAAAACAAACATGCTACAAAAGGTTGAAAAATTAGCTCTAAAAGCTCAGGAAATGGAAAGGATATTTTTCCCAAGTGCTTCTAAAACAGTAGAGAGGATTTAAAAAAAAACTGTCATTTTGTGCACAGCCTAAAATATGAAAAGCAGTCATGCTCCAAATGAAAAACCAGAGAAAAATGTTCAAGATGGGATCACTAGAAATAGCCATTCTCTTCTGAAATATGCTGAGGTGAGAAGAACTAGGCAGAGGCTGCAACAGCTGGCTATAAAGGAAGCAGTTGTTGTAGACATTTCCAGAGACTTCAAGGCCAGAAGCCTGACTTGAGAAAAGCAAAGGTAACTCTGTGGACAGCGCTGCAGGTACCCAGCGCAAGAGGCATGGTTGTCCCCGGTCAAGCAGACAGCCGACAGTTGCTGCCAGGGGCCTGCCCTGTACAACAGGGCTGTGCAGAGGTCTCCTCCACAGGCAAGGTAATAGTCATCTCTTCTAACGTTACACAGCTAAAATGAGGCACCTGGGTTAATCAGCCCAATTGACTTGATAGTTAATGAAATGAAGCGGGTGCTGCTAGAGCACAGTTAGACATCTCTCATGGACGACACAGATTGAGCCTTTGAAATACCTTTCTCTATGCTGACTACAGGTGTCTAAACAACTAGTTTCAGCACAAATGCCCGTGCTGCGGGTATGTACAGTTGATCAGAATAATCCAACATAGCCCTATATAAAGGCACAAGTCTCAAATTTCCAGAACACGAGCTTTGGAAGAACTTGGTAAAATTTTACCATGAGCATCCAAACTAAGATGAGAATTACAGCCACAACTAGCATACCAAGCAAAGTATCTTCCAACTTAAAAAGTACTATAAAGAAAGTTAGGATGGTACCTGCCCACAGGTATATTCTTTACATATTTATACGAAGTGTGTGACATACCTTCCCCAGGGAAATTGCCCCACAGGCACTGCAGCATAACAGCATACACATCATCACTCACTGATCCTATACAGTTATATAGGCACATGCAAAAAAGACCACTTTGATTTAGGACAGCTAGCTTCCCTAGGTCTTCCCTAGAAGACCTCTCCAGCGGGCAGTTCAGAAGAGGACTCAAGCTCATGTGCCTGACCTGCCTCAGAGGGACCCTGTCACTGCCCTGTCTATTAAAGGAAACCTGGGGAGATAAGTCTCCTTAAAACTAGCCTTTGTAAATATCCCTGCCTAGTGCATACTTGCAACCTCCATAAAGAAGGGTTAAGTGTTGTTAAGTGTTTATATCAGCATTTTTTAATATGAGCTTCCCCATCCACACCAGCCCACAACACTTTATATACTTTATGTTTTAAGAACTTATCATAATTATCAGCATATAAACTAAAAGTGTTCTGTAGACTCTGTAGAAGCAGCTTCTTAAAATGATGCCTTCTAGGAACAGCTACTTCTACAGCACAGCAAAGGACTGGCTGTTCTTGACACAGTCAAAAAAAGGCACCACAGAAGCCGATTAAAAATGTAAGTTACTGACCCTTTGCCTAAGACCCACTGGCAATGTTAAATTCAATATCTTTGAAGGAAAATAGGTACAAAAGCCACTGCAGCAACAGAAATTCAGAAAGTAAAAAAAATCTTTAAATGCAAAGCTAATCAGGAAAAGATCCTAAATTAAAATTGAAAGAAATGAAAATAGATTTAGCCTACAAATATTGACAGAGCCTGAAGGCATATTTAACTGCAAATGGAAAGGACAACAGGAAGTTAAGTGTGTCAGTTTGGCTAACTGTTGAGATCCTCAAAGTGACATGAACAAGTAAAATCTTTCGTTCAAATCACTGAAATCCTACTGTAGTGGTGTTTGCAAAAGAATAAACTGCATTTACTCTTATCTCCTTGTACAAGGCAATTCTTAGAAATCCAAGTTGCAGTAAGACAGAAGTTGAGAGGGAAATAATTAAATCTGTAAACACAAACAGATCTCCATGTGGATCAGATGCAGGAAGTATGTGAGGAAATCTACCAGGGAAAGAACAACTAAAAAAAGACCAAAACTTCTGTAAAACGCATGCTTGTTTCTTTGCATTCATCTTTACCATGCAGGATGCTGTCAAAATATCTCGTCTTTTCTATTAAGGCTGACTTATCACAGTTAAAATATTGTGGGTATTTCTGAAATGTATCCAAAGGTAATGGAGTTGCGACCATGACAGTAACTGTCCAGAGGCATGTGCAATTCTGAAAGATGCTATTTGGCTAACTGTAGCCTTGATAAACCTCCCTCATTCACCATAAACCCATGCCACAGCTCAAGCATCAAGAGAAGATGCACTGAAATGTGTGTATTAAAGCAACAAGTCACCCAGCTTAGATGCCATATGTCCAAGATTTCCTCAGGAATGTAAGAGGAATATGATGCAGATGATCATATTTCTTATTAAAACTGAAGTAAACTGAACAATGACAAGTTTGAATCTCTCTTTCAGTAGGGTTTAAGAACAATCTAGGATTTACACAATAGTAAACCTTTCTTCTTTGCACTAAAACATCATTGAGGGTCTAATTAAAATTAAAACGTTCATGAGATACAATTGCATTTATTCAAGCATCATTCTCTTAACAGGAAAAATCCAGGCTTCATTTACCTGTGTAAATATTTTAAGAGTTCAATAGAAACAGTAAACAAAGGAATATATGGTTTTTATAAGTTACTTGACCTCTTCAGAGACCTTTCTGAAAAGGACTTAAACAGCAGAGTATAGATTACTGCTTATTATTTATTACTGCTTATTAATTACCGATTTACCTGCTTACTAATTAGAAAAGCATGCTACTACCATGGACGAGTAAGTGGCTAATGAAGAGAAAGTGAATGACCAGTAGCCATCGTTACCTTTAGCCATATTGTTGAAGTCTAACTACAAGGTACCTGAAGACTCCATGCAAAGATCAGTTGAAGCGTTTATTGACAGCTCGTAAAACAGAATGACCACTAGTGCAAAATTCAAGATGGCACAAAATTGCTTTGCTTAACCAAAACTGGAAAAAATTGAGAAACTTCAGGAGCGACAGCCTGAACTAAGTGAAAGGAACAGCAGATAAAATTCATCAGAAACTAATGTAAAATTACTCGATCTATTGTGCGCTATTTGAACAATCCATATGCCTTATGAGAATCTCTATTAACTGCATGTATCGAGGTAGGTGACTTCACATCACTGTGTACAGCCCCAAGAAGATCTCTGTGGAATGGGCTAACTCATCCAAAATGCAGACAGAAAATAAGGGTGCTGAAAGACTGTTAAAAGTGCTTCAGTGATCAGACGAATCAGTGAAGTCTGCGACATACCTAACAACTCCCATCCATATGGATTCTCTAATGTCTGTCTAGAGGAATGTTACACTCCACTGAGGATGTTAATATTGTCAGTTCCTTTTGCCTTAATATTTTTGAGACTCCTTTTTCCTTCTTCCAAGGGACTGAAATTAGCCAATAGATTCAGAGGTTAAGGGTAATACACAAATTCACACAAAATATGACTACCAAAGACTTGTTTCTTTAAGAACCCAATCTAACACTGCTACTGTGAAAACATAAAACATGCCATCATTTTAAACATTTTCTTCTGATCACCTCTTCTAACAGAGTGCAAAGGCTTAATGATTTACAAGATAAAATAACCTGCACAAGATGAGAGCGTGAAAAACATATCTGTTCTAGAGATGAGTCAAAAAGGGACATGCTAAAAAATACAGAAAATAATTCCTACTATGGAATAAGTAAATCAGGAATTCTCTTCACTCTCTAAAAAGCAAACTTTCAAAGGATTTGAAAGACAATAATTTGAAGCCTAAGATTTGTCTTTAGGCAGGTTCCCTGTTACAACCTGTAACTATAATTGAAGCTACTATGATTTAAAAAGGAATAGTTACAGTTGCATTTAAAAACAGCAAAGCTATTGCCTTTAAAAAAAAAAAAATCAGACAAACAGCATATAGAAAGAGAGAAAAATCTAAATACTTTAAAGCATAAGCCAGTTCCTAAATATCTAAGGGATAAATTTATTTAGGATTAAATTGTCCCAGGGCTCTCAATAAGAATTTTTATATGTTCCTCTGAAGCATCCAGTTCTGGCCAAATTCAGAGCTGCACTGCCAAAAAGCAGAGACTTACTATTTTGGTCCTGGCAAAGCAAGATCAGGAGAATGAAAAAATGTTTTCCATACATTCTTCAACAAGGCAGTAGTACAAAGTGATCCAGAGTCAAGACTGACCACTGATTTGTTAAAAGATTTTAATTCTTTTACATCAACTGAGAGGAAAAGTGCTACTAAAACAACATCTTCCAGCGTGCCAATGCTAAACAATGCCAAGACTGTCTTTATGAGATTTCCAACAAATACATGCTGCATTACACTTCCTCGCTCCTGTTACTATACTTCCCTCAGCAGTGACAGGGATTTTTTTTAGGCATTGCAGTTGTAAGACAGGGCAATTATTTTAGCAAGGGCTGTCACAAATTGCCACTTGCAGTTGACATTCCTTCCTAAGGACCAACAGCATACAGCACACACACTCACAGATCACAGGGACCGCATCCATCACCGTTGCATTATCCTTGGGATTGAGCTTTCCTCCCTCATCATTCTGAATACTAATGCACAACACTATTTTTAAAGCAACACAGTCCATAGTCTAATGAACATCTAGAAGTTGTTTTAATCAGCAGATCAGAATCCTCCTAAAAAATTAGAGAGCTCTGCATGCTTCTTCTGACTGCAGGAGACAATAACTAGTTTCCCATTACTACGGCAGAAGGCGATAAAGAGAAGCTCATATGTTCTACCCTTAATCACTCTGATGCAGCACAGTATGAACAAGAATGACATGTAAGTGGCAATTCTTCCCCACATTGCTGAAAGACAAGAGATTTATTTTCAGATTTGGAAAAAAAATGCATGCAGATTGAACAGAAACCTAAGGGGTTTTTTTAGCTCCTTCACTATCTCTGATCTACTACCCTACAAAGAACTAACCCAGCAGCAAGAGCTGGCATCTGCCTGGTACCCTGGTGTCATGTGTCATCAACATTTCCAGTTAGCAGCACCTGCCCAGGGCTCCTGGAACAAGTGTAGCACAGCAGCAACCTCCCTGGCTTCAGTGCCATGTTCTGTCATAGGCACGTGCTTTTGTACGTGCATGCATGCAACCACAGCACTGCCACATACGACACTGCCTCGTGTTTCATGGCTATGATGACTTTACAAATGATCAGTACTGTAAGTTCATAAAGGGCTTATTCGATGGCTTGTTGCCATTTGGAGGATGAAATTCAGTAATGAAATGAAAAGTGAGAGCAGCTATTTGAACTTTTAAAGCCATTTCTTGCCAATGCTCAGCTACATGGCAGCCCCATTCATTTCAAAACTACACTTCTCTGAACTATTCCAGGCTGGGGCCCCATGCTTTACATGAGCATGGCCAGCCATTCCAGTGATGGATTTGTTACACAAGGCTTTGAGTAAATTTATAAATTCTTACCGAAAAATGCCTCTATTGCCTCTCTACTCAGGGTCTAAGTTAACCTTCTGTTTTTCTTGGAAGAGGGAACATACAGCAGTTCCTTTCTGTTCTGACTTGAACAGATCTAGTGCAAACCACAACCTAGCAACTGATCAAAAGCTACTCCATTTAGCTAAGAGAGGAAGAAGCCTTCCTCAACCCTGGCATCTTATGAAATACAAGATTCATTTCTGCCTGGAGTCCTTGAGATCTTTTAATCAACAGGGAGCCATACATGCAAAGCATCCACAGGATTCAGAGGTCCCATGTGCAAGGCTACATTGAGGAGAAGTGAGTTTGGATGGAGGAAACGTGGATGCCATTTATGTTGGCGACCCAGAGAAATATGTGCTCTAGGCTGCTGCGTAGAGTCAGAAAAGGAGATAGCCGTACAGTGGAGGGGCATAGTTTATGCAGCGGTGATACTTTCCCACAATGAAGGCTCTGAGGATAAGGCTGGTAAACAAGATGGATTTGATTAAGTTTCCCTTTGTCCTAACAAAGCTGCTCAAGGGGAAAACACATTTTCAGTATATTGTTGAATGTAATTTGGAATAAGAAGTGTGAATTTATTCAGGCACATCCATTCCTCTCATTTCTTGTCAAATCCTTGTCATGCTCGTGTACTCTATTTCTGCAGTACCATTAGACTGGAAGGAGTCATAGGCAAGGAGCATTTCTCTCATGTTCTTTTTCCTTGGGGAATCTGGCACAACGTAAGTGCCATGACCAAAACAAGCATCAGTAAAAATATGGATCCCATTTTGCCTACAACAGCCTCTCCGAAAATCTACAATCATTTATTTGACATGTAGGGCTCTCTGGGAAGAGCTAAGTTGAGTGTCTACATTTTTAACATTATGGAAAGTAGTTTTATGTTGTACCTCCAATATTCATACTTTTCATTATCCTGGTTTTTTTCCCCTCAATGCAGGATAAAAATGTAAATATTGAAATATTCTCTCTATTTTGTGTAAACAAGACCAATGAAGAACACTGATGGCCTCCAAGGAGGGGGAAGAAAAATACATTTTAAAATAGAAACTTTAGCTTCTTTCCTAAACACTTAAAGTGTTGTTTTTCTCTCTAGAATATTAATCAGAAATGGAAGCTTTAGAAATTCATGACACACAGGGCTAAAATAAGTCTATTACAGGTTTCTAATGTATGTAACTCATGCATCATTATGCAAAAGGAAATTTGAATTAAATTGAAAAATGAATGCTGTACTTACTGTGGCTAATTCATCAAACTTGCCAAAGAGTTCATTCAGCAGCTTCACCAGCTCTTGGGCAGTGCACTGTGATGCCAGACTCGTGAACCCCACAATGTCTGCAAACAAAATGCTGTAGAGAAGGAAGAAAAAACAGAGATATTGGTACAGAAGACATCTTTGCATTCTCATTATCCTCTTTTATAGACCAAATGCAACGCAAAGCACAAACACAATCAAGTCCTGAAATGCTACTGATAAAGTGCTGCTTGAAACAAAAACATCACATACTCAAAGCAGAGAACTGGGTATGAGTTTAGGGCTGATAATTGTTGGTCTGTCGTGGAGAGAGTCCTGGGACGCTGCTTAATGTCTCTATGCCCATCTAAGGCATACATAAGACAAAACACCAGATTCAAGCATCTACCCTCTGAGTACTTCAGGAACACAGAGCACAATTACTTCTCTTTACAGAATGCGAATCAAGACACAAGGGAGGCTAAACAGCTTGGCCAAGTCTTGTTAAATCTGTGGTAGAGCAAGGAAAGAAATGTAGTCCTCCAAGCACGTAACTAATGCCTTCACCTTTAGACACTCCTTACTACTTTATCGGAGGTCTATCTTTTCTGTATTGCAGTTAGTCTTTGCAGATATTATGAGGCCTAATGACAAACACTTGCAAAATAGTTGGAAGAATTAAGGTATTGGATTCAAATCAGGAAAGCAGCTTTTACTTATTTCCTTGCCAGCTGCAATGAGAGCCTGCAGCGCCCTGCAGAAGTGCCGAGGTGGATCCCAAAGACAGGTCTTGCACTGGTACAGCTCTACGGCCAAACCGACAAACCTGGCTTGCGGCTTAAGCACTGCTAGACCTGAGTTAATAACTTGCATACTGTAGCTCTGTGATGTGGTTTTACTGCTCCAGCTCAGGAGCTAGCACGCACAGCGCTGGGACAGGCTTCTTTTACCACGCTGCATGCTCAGGTAAGCGTCCAGCTTCCATCAGCATTCACCAAGTTTTAACGTATAACAGTTTATTCTGCTTTAATAAAACATCCCTATCCATCTGGAATGATAAGGGGAGACACTTGGAAGAAATACTACAGTTACAGAGAGCGTAAGAATTCCTGTGTTGACCCTGGAACTGGAGAGTGTACGGAGCTATGATCATTTTAATTACTTAGATTCCTTCATCCGTTGGCACAGGCCCAGAGCCAGCTGCAGAAACCTAATACATTTATCTCCAACACCCAGACTATAAACGTCAAATAAGTGTTTATTTATGCAAATGCTAGTGAGCAGTCCCATGCCACATGGCCTAGGTATACTTGACATAGTGTAAAACATGGCTTGAGAGCTGTAATTTACGTTAAACATTACACACTCCTCTTCCCATCAAGAAACCTTCACTCTGTAGATAAAGTAACTAGTGCTAGAAAAGGACCAACAAATCTACTATTTCCCAGTCACCATTACCCACTCTGAACTCTCACACAAAGCCACGGAAAAGAACAAATAACTCCATTCCATTTAACCCATTAAACGCAAAAAAATCCCTTCTCTACCAGAACAGGTTAGCTAACACATCCCAATACAAAACTGACTGCTCCAAAGTTTACTGGCTTTCATCTACAAACACAGCATACGTGCTGTCATATTAATCCTTCACTCTTTTCTTCCTTGAGCATACGTAAAACTGTCAAGATAAAAATAGCTATTTAATTCTTACACTATTTAAACATCAAAAAAAGACTCCTTAAAATAAGACATTCAGCATTTAGTCAGTTGAACTATTTTGTGCCTTTGCTATCGTGAATATGAACCACCCTCATAACGGGTGAGGTAAAAGGTATCAGAGTACAATAAATGCAATAATGCCAACAAACTGCTCTGCAACTTTGCCCGTGAAGATCTAGCCACTCACTTAATTCTGGATTGGCATCCTCATTGTTTGACAGCCCTGGCTGGGATGTTCCTTCTGGAAATTCATCAGTCAATATCAAATCATCCTTCTAAGTTCCTTAAAGATTTTCAGATTTACTCAAACATACACCAAGGTCTTCTATACAGTCTTCTAACCCATTGGCTTCATGATCCATAATCACATCAAAATTCATATAGTCACCAAGAAAAAGGCACAGAGGGAAAATTAAATTGTTGCATACCAACACATCATGCATTGCTCAGATTTTAATTAGATACTATTACTATGGGAAAGAGTAGTTGTCCAATATTTCCCACAGAACCAACAATTTCCACTTAAAAAAATTAGCATTGCACTATTTTTTTTTTAAGACCTTGAATGTAGTGACACTGTTACCTGCTTATCACGGTGTTTACTTCAGCGCCATCAAACACGCACAAAACAGAAGTCTCAAGCATTTAAAGATATTATATACTCATGGGTTAACAACTAATAGAGCAACTAATACACTACTGATACGCACAATTCAGCAGAAAGTCTCAATTACTTACGCACGAGTGCAGAAAATGTATTCATGCATCATTAGTCATTCAAAAAGAAAGTTATTTTACACCCAAGCACCTTCGCAAGTCAGTGTGATATCCTTGCTAATCCTTTAAACATTTTAAGGGAGTATTTACTGCTATCTTTATTAATCCCTAGCCATCAGTGTTTGATTCAAAATACTAGTATTGGCCTTCAGTTTGGCACATAATTACAAGGACCCATAACACATTATGGAACATGTAATACATAAATTTAAGTAAAATATGTAATTACAGCACGCTGAGACAAGGCTAGGTTTATGCTTGCGAACTATTTAATACCATACTATACATTTTAAAGCTAATGGAATAGATTAGGCAGCCTGCCCACTGTTACACTTCTTTGGCATAAGTTCTTTAAAAAAATATTTGCAGCCGATAGTTTTTAATATATTCTGCACATTTTAAGAATATTATAACTTCCATGCCTGAAAACTGTGGAAATATCTCAAGCACTGGACAAGGCAGAGTGCACGGGGGGGGCAATTCTGCAAGTATAAGTCCTGCCTCAAGCCCTGCCTTTTATGGGTAAATTCTGCCTTCTTTCACCACAAATTGTTAAAATCACAGCAGCTGCTGAATATCGTTTGAATGCTGACTGAAGCACAGAAGAGCAAAAGCAAGGTCTCAGCATGGAAGGCAGAAAGCCTCCAGTGGATGAGCAGGGGCTTTACAGACCCAAAGCGTGTCCCTGTCTGAGAGCCTGCTGTTTCCACGGTCTGTCACCATGCAGGGGGTGGGCAGTGCTGAGAGTCCGTCTGATGCATACTGAGCTCTAATATCCTAAAAATAGAATCGAAACTCATTAGCCAGTTCATTTTATTTCAGCTGGCATGCTGACCAATATTATCTTCTGCACTCCTTCACCTGTCTGTGTCCATCTGTTATCTCTTCCTTGTACTTGGATTACAAGTGTCTGGGCCAGTGACTGCACTTGTTCTTTATTTGTACAATGCCTTAAAAAGAAAAAAAAAGGAAAAGAAAAAGTGAACCTTGGTCTGCAACAAGTGTTTTTGACTATGGAGGTAAAATACCTATTCACCTGATGCAGTGCACTTTTTTCCCCCCCCTTCTGTTACACCCTGCTCAGGTTTTTGGAACGTAAAGGATATAGAAGGTCTTTGTCAGGAAGTGTTAAAAATCAGCTACACGGGGTAAGAACAGAAGATTATAATACTTTTATGGCCATGGAATTAGTAAGGTTACCAAAGAGAAATGATAAGATATATAATACCAGAGTTACACTGATACGCCATGCTTCAAATGTTTCCAGTATCAACCAATATTTGAGAAGTCCAAGCCCCTACCTATTTGTCAGCAGAACACAGTTGACTATTCAGACTCCCTTTCCTCCAATTTTGATACATTATTCACACAAAAATGGCGAGTCTTAGACTTAGGCCATCGGTACACTTAGGAAAGTTAAGACAAATTAGCAATAGTAGTGACATCACTGTTAAGGCACGTTAATCTCTCAAGTAGACACAGTCATTCAAAGAAAAGTAGCCTTAGTTCACTGTAACTTAATTGCTAATCACCACAGAGGTCTGCTTCCTCAAGAAGGATTAGCCTAGAGTGAACTAGGGCTACCTTACTTAGGCATGAAAGAATCCACACAATGGTACAGTATACAAAGGGACACTTCACACTGATTGCCATGCATTTTTCTTTTCAAGAGACAATAGCAAAATACACGTAGTGAAAAGTAATGACAAGCTACGTGATAACAATTGGTTCTCTTAATGTCTGCTCAGGGATGCAACTCTCCCTACTTTAATTCCACAGAATTCTTCATCATGCCTTAGGGGAACCTCTGATTAAAAACCAACAAAACAATCTCAATTAAACTGTGACTATTAAAGAAAGAAGAGAAAAAGAAAATGAGAAGAAAGTGAAAACAATGAACAAAGGTTACTTCTGTTTGTCAGCAATGAGACTTGCACACAATTCAAGAGCAGCTCTCCGTGACAAGTGGTGTACGATGTGATGGTTAGCCAGGCTAAGTAGTTACGAGGGTACCAAGACTGGCGTTGCCTCATTAACCAGGGACTCAGCAATGCTCTCATTCCTCACTCCCACAGCTGAACCGAGGGGCCCAGAGGAGCCGTTATTCTCTCTTGCTTGTGGACTATACCAAAAACTCTGCACTCCTTATGCACTCCGAGATATTCAGTATTTGTGCTGTAGTTTTCACTCACATGAAGATTTTACTACTACATTGATGGGGTCAGGAGGTTTGGCTAACCCAGTAAAATCTTAAATCACTTTGGCTTTTGGACAGATAAGTTACTAGCAGCATACATTACGACAGCACATCACTACTCCAATTAAACCCTAGGGGAAAAAATAATCAGTTACTGAGCAGTGCTTTGACAAACTTTTGCTCTGCTCTTGATTTTAACCCCCACGCGGTGTCTTTGTGTTGCAGAGGCAGCGCCGTCTGAGGCTAGAGGCTTGCTTGCTCCTGATGCAGCTTGCTTCCTTGCAGGAGATCAGAGGAACAGACCGAGCATTACTAAAGCCAGCAGCAGAAGGAGAGTGATTTAAGATCTTTTCTCCTGATGGTTCTCTCACAGATGCAAGATATTTTGTCTTAAAACAGACAACCGGTAACAAAAGTAACAACCAGGGTTACCCTTGCAGTAGCATAAAACTCTCCTGAGTGGTACCAGTAACACCTTCTACCCATGAATAACAGCAGCTTATGAGCACAGCTGCAGCTGATTTGTTATTGCCGTTGTTCTTGTGGCACTCAGAGCAGGGATAAAACCCAGTTTTCACTTAAACTTTTGTGAGGCTCTTTTTGGAAACATCCTACCAGTCTTGCTCACACTTAGCAAAGCAAGCCTATAACTGTTTGCTTTTTTGTATAACAATATTTTAGTTCTAGCATTTTTTTTAATGTATTGATTCCTAGAGCCTAGCTTAAATACTCCCCAGTGAAAACACTGCCTTTCTTTTTAACAGTTTTTCAATAGTCACCTTTCTACGTTTGATAGGAAAATGGGCTTATTCCTGATAGAAAGCTATCTAGTTTTTTGATTAATAGTATTTTATACTTAAATGGCTTTAGTTACCAATACTACTAGATGATCTCACAATAAGTTATTCTAAAACACCTTGAAATATACATAGTGATCTCAAAAAGTTGTTTCTTGAGAAGTAGCTTCTTGTAAGTAAATTCCAAGTTTGTCTCATTTCAAAACACTTAAAAGTTTGCTACAAAACATTTCCTACAAATGCTAAGCACTGCTTCTTTCCCTCTGATCCTAGGGCATTTCCTCCTTCTTAATGAAACCCATCTAGCTTTCAGAAAAGCTAACTTTGAAAAAATAGCTTGAAAAAGGCTTGAAAAAAATAGTTCCTACAATTAAAACACATAGTAACTTCATCTACGCATGACTGATGAGCAGTTCCTACTACACACTCTTTACACAGACAAAATACATAACCTCTACTATCCACATTAATTCAGCACAACCCCATAAGCCAAACAGAATATTACAATAAAGCAGCAGAGATAAATATCTATTTCTCTTAGTGTGTAAAAGCAGATTTGTAAGTACTGAAGAGGAATGTTCTTCTTTTGACTATTACTTTACCTCCTAAATTTAATAGGGTTTTCTCAAGGATTTTTTTTTTTAAAGTCACCTGCAGATTTGACATGCAGTCCCCAACTCCAATAGCTATTGTATTCCAACTGTTCCTGATATTTCTGAATACAAACAAGACAGCATTCCAATAAGCAACTCAATAGAAGAAAGAGAAGAAGAAAAAAAAAAAAAGGTAGCCTTATCAATAGTTGTTCCTTGCATCTATATCACAAACAACAATTTGAGTTGGTTCAGCATAGGCACGCAAGTGTCACAGCATTACCAAATACTCCTTGACTCCCCAGGGAATTTCTGCACCAGCAAGCCCTGAGCTGTCCCTCCAGGACCTATTATATTCCTGTTTTTCTCCCACTTCCCTGCAATCCCTGTAGTCACAAATATGCAGCACCTGCCCTGGTGGTGACTCAGCAGCCCTGCTGCAGCGCTAGAGAAAACCACTACATTGGCTAAAACTGAATGTGGAAACCCTGCTGCCTAGTTGCAGAGACTCACGCTGTCCCCAAACTGTGTGCATCACTCGAGGAGCTCTTCTCTAAGTCATTCGATGGGGCATGCTGAAAGAGAAATCCTGCCACGTTCCACTGGAGATTTCAGAGCCTGTAGGCGGTAAATGTTCACTTTTAGTGGGATTCATTCATGTGCTTTATTCACAGGAATAGTCCTGCTGCCTTCAAGGGAACTGGCTGTATAAACAGATGCTCAGCAAAACAAGGAAGCATCGTGTGCCCTGCTCTTTATTTCTGCTTAGGTCATTTATTTAATTAGAGTACAACTTATAATAAGAACAATATGTTAATGGAACATGCTGTTTCAGAAAGGAATCTGGTAGGAAGGAGTAGGACATCTAAAACTACTTCCTCAAAGATCAACCATTAGGGAAAATGTACGGTAGCCACTGCACCTACATATGTGCATATGCATGCATGTATAGGTATGTAACCTGAAAAGCTCTCAGCCCTACAAAGTCAGACAAGGGGTAAGAAAATGAAATATGAATCCTACTTTACCTACCCTAATCTTAGGAAAGAACTTTTCTTCCTGTATAACAAACCATGAAAAATAAGCGAGCGCGCTCCCAAGTATCACAGAAGAGGTGGTACGCTGGGGATTCTCCACAAATAAGTAGACACCTGGTCCTCCTATGTTTCATCGTGAGCTTGGCTGGGATCGCACCAGTTAAGATCAAATCTATGCTGTTTCTGAAACGGCTCCTGAATTGCACATGGACTATTTCTTTCTCACGCGGCACAGAAATGATTTTGGTCCATGATTATTTTTCCTTCCTGATGCTCGAATCCTGCATCCTCACTTGGTTCACACTCTAATAGTTTGGGATGTGCAATTGCTTGTCTTGTTATGCATACTGCATTTGCCTTATATTATTTGTTTCCATTGAACACACAGGCACTTCTCTTCCTGCTGTTCAGCAATCCTGTTCAAAAACTTTGCAAGGCAGTAGATACACAAGATATACTTTTTCCTCTTTGAATGACACAAGAGTCATATCTTCAAGGTCAGGATTTACCCACTTGGTAGTAATCAGGTATTCCGCACAAAATGTAGGAAAAGAAGCAGCAAAGTTGTAGAGAAGAGTGAAAAATTTTTTGGTAAAGGACTGATTTTCATCAGATTATGAAAATTCCATTGACCTCTTCTTTGGAAAGTTTCCATATTTTCTGGTTTTAATCCTTATCCTTTACGCATATCAGTCTACACTGGAGATAATTAAACTTAGCTGAGAAAGATTTCTTTCTCCCTCCTGCACAGGCACAAATACATTCACAGGGTTGGCATGAATAACAACCTTTTCTTGTTCCATTAGTTTGCCTCCAAATACAAGGTGAATTTGAGCCTCTCTTTCTCTTTTGATATAAAACTGATGCTGAACGCAGAGCTTCCATGGTCTTCAAAAGTAACAGATTAGGAGGGTGCGTGTGTGTGTGTGTGTGTGTGTGTGTGAAACAATTATTCATACATTTAATTTCCTCTGCAAAATCATGACAAAATCACTACTAAGCTGTACTGGGAGAAACCAAGTGACAGGAAGGGAAGGAACATAAAAAATAAAATGCAAAGGTGATTAAGAGTTTATTTAAACAAAATTCTAATATTCAGAGCAATTACCTTAAAAATAAAAAGCTAAAAAAAAGAAAATAGAGAGGAAGAAAAGGAATATCTGAAGCGATCAGATAATACTTCAGATTAGTGTGGAGCATTAGCATTTGTTTCTGCAAAGCACAAGCAGTAAGCACAAACATTGTGCAAACAAGGGTCTGCTTCTATTAATGCTGAACTAAAAATTCCATCACTGCAACTGGAGAAACCTGGAAGGCTCAAGCTTACAGCCTTCCTCTTCACTTCTGGCAGTTCACATAAAATTATATGATAGATCTTCCCCAAGTTACAAACTTGTACATTGGCCTTCCCTAACAAGCAAGTCTCAAAAACCTAAGTAATAGAAAGTTAGAAGAAAAGAAAAAGTGAGCTAAGTTTCTTGGGTGTTAAAACTTGCCTTCCTTTGGCTTGCGGAAGACTGAGTTGGCAGTGCCTTAAATATATCTGTCTCGCAAGGGAATTACGATACCTAAGCAAGTAATGTTCATAGCTCTCCATTTGTAAAATTCTTCAACAGCGGCAGCAGGCAAATTGTTATTATTTAGTTAGTGATTTAGGCCAGGTTTTTTGTTATCTCCAGGAAGCTGGTAAAACTTTTCATTCAAAATGCAATTTATTTTTCATTTGCTAGATGTGATCATTTTGGAGGAGAAAAGGGTTTTAACCTACAGTCTACTGCAGTTAATAGGGGACCCTCCAAGTTTCTCTGATAACACTGTAGTTCCATGAGCTGTACAGCCATATATTCATATACAGAACCATTCAGAACTACTCTGTGCTCTTTTATGGGCCATATTCATTGATGCCCACCGAATAGCCTCACATGGAAATATAAAGCAAGTTTTAAACTGGACCCTGCTCCACCCAGAATTCTTCAACTGAGGTTCAAGGAATTTAATGCTTTGTACTGCAGAAAGAAAAATAAAACCCTGGGGACTAAGCTGGAGGTTTGAAATTATTTATACCTAAAGAGTTATCTGTGACCAAACGAAATGCCTTTCTTTACTGGAGACCTGGAAGAGCTCGCCCCAGTGCAACACAAGCCTGAGGACAGCTGTGCCCTCAGTGCGGAGAAGCTGGCTCCCGGTTCCCTGCTGGAGGCTCGCTCTCCTCAGTTGCGGGCAGTCATTTACCAGTTGTTTGATTGCTGGTAAAATATTTGCCAACTAAATGATAAATCAGAGGTGTTGCCATGGTAGATCTGAAATATAACGAGAGGAAACACTGAGTGCTGTCAAAGCCTGCCCTACAGTGAAGTTAAGAACTTTACCTGCGTGGCTTACCATGACGCTACAAAACATCCTTCTTTGAGATCCAGCATGACTCCTCCTTTCTTAGCTCTTCTCAAGAGCTAGCCTTTGAAAGTATGTCTGAGCAAGAGAAAAGAGTGCTTTAATTTTTTTCCCTAAGTATTTGAAAATGAATGTGACAGTCATTTCGAAATGTTGAAAAGGAACTAGTGGGCCTGTATAAAAACAAGGTGGCCCATGTTCCATTTTGCCCCATTTTCTGGAATGCAGTTTCTTTTGCCATTTTGCTGTACAGAGTTTGCTCTGTACAGCGAGGCCAGCGGAGGAACTGCAGCTGCAGGATAGCAGAAAGACTTTCTCGCAGTTATGGGGGATCAAGAAAGTACGCTGCTGCTATATGGTCCAATTTGTCAAGCCACAGGGAGGGCAAGGGAAGGACTGCTGTGCATAACAAATGCTCTAGTAGATTTCCAGAGAATTCATTATAAACTGCATTTATTGATTTAATAAAAGCAAATAGTTAACAATGTTTCCCCAAGCAAGCTAAAAAAATTAAATAAAAAGTACATCAGAAAAAGGTTAAAAGAAACAACGAACTCAGTGACAAATGATGACTAAAAGCTGCCAAACATTGAAAGGTATGCTGGCATCCAAAGGCCTCTAATTCTCTACTCTCTAACATGCCTCTCTCATAACCTCAGTTGAAGGTAGTGGGCAGGAGATCTCATTAAGCTGATTTGAATGAGACTTGCAGTATAACGTGCACCGTCTCAGACTCCGTGTGTTGGGCACACTGTACCATCACAGCTATATTTGTTTTGCATCCCTGTAAGACTTTCCAAGACCTTGCATTCACTTCCAGGAATCATGCATCCATTTTATTCTTCTGAGACTGCTTCTGGAAATCTTTCCCTTTGACAGCTCCATGGAACATACGTACTTTAACCCTCTTTTCTTCCACTGAGACTTGGAAAGTCTATCTTTTGATAACATTATCCAAGAGCTATAACTGCATATTTTATTATTCCTTGCTGTCTACGGGGTCTCTTCTCACACTCCTGGAGCAACAATATCTTTTCCTAGCCCATGGTTCCCTTCCTATAGGTATACATATTTCTACTTTAATACATCCTCCTGTGTTTTTCTGGGATCTGAGAAGATAAAGAAGATAGCTGTGTGAATAATTTATTTTTCACATGCAAAGTTAGTGATTGATGATTTTCTGTTTTTTGAGGTGGATATTTAGAAGCTTGAAACAGATGGGTTTTTTGTTGGTGGGGTTTTCTATTTTGTCTTTTTTTTTTCTTTTTAATAGGCAAAGAGTGGGAAAATCATGCACTTCACTAATTGCATGCCTACCTCCTCCAGCCTGTCCTTTCTGGAAGACGATGCTCTGACATTCTCAGATGTTTGTTGGGAGAAAAAGAAAAGGTAAGAGAAAGAAAAGAAAGGTAAGAGAAAAAGAAAAGAAAAAGGTAAGAGTGCAGCATATTTTCCATTTTCCACTGCATAGCTTTGGGATTAGAAGTTCCAGAAATTTAGAGCTAAAGGGGTTTTTTCTGTTTGTTTGTTTTAATAATACTGTTTTATGGAACGCTTGGTATAACCGGGTCAAGTCTTGAGAATATGGGAATGGTCTCCTAACTCTACCCAGCACAGCACTGAACTGCCATTACTCAGGACGTAAAAGTTGTCTTCATCTCTCTAAATAGGTAGGGAACATATCTTACTTATTGGTCTTGACCTCAGCAATTAAGAGCTACCAAAGACCATAGCCATCCATGCTAACTACGCGGCGTCAGCTCCAGGGTGTCGTACACTTACAGCTAATTTACAATAGGAGTGATAAAGACTAAGAGTCTGCATATGTAGTGATGATGATTAATATTATGTAAGATTTAACCATTAGCAAAAAATGTGTTGCTAATGAATTAATTCAGTAATGTTTAGTTTTACAGTGTACAGCCTGCCCGATTTGTCATTCTACTAAACGCTTCCATCACAGCAATCTCTAATTCCCTGACACAGATATATTCAGTTTCAACTGCTCAGTCCCCTGGCAGCGATCCTTGCAAATAAGAGAGTGAACTCAATGGGAGGAAGACTGCACCCCAAAAGAAGGAGCTTCCCGGTGGGTGAGAGAGAAGAGTAGGTGCTCTGGGAGTTCACTCCCTCTTCTCTGCAAAAGCACACGGTCCACACGACACAGCAGTCACACGAGACAGCAGCTCTGTGGCATTACCCAAACCTCTCCGAAACAGTTTCCTGTGCAGGGACGCAAGACACTAACAGAAAATGCAACTACAGGCAGTGTGATAAAACAGCTTCAAGTAGACAAGGCCTGTGAGGAACTCATTTAGAAGGACAGAGAATAGCAAATGAGGAGAATACACTCCACTTTAACAACTATCAGCATGAATGAGGCGACTTGCTGAACGGTCTGTCACTAAACAAGAGCAAGAAGTAGAATTGGGCCTCAGCCAATAAGCCCTGAGAAGAAATGCTCATATGATGAGAACTGATGTAGATTTTCCTAAGTTTACACCACACTTTCTTTCTACGTTTCCATGCTATTTTCCAGCAAAACTATTGCACTAAAAGCAATCTCTCTTATTTTCAGGAAAGTATAAGTGTGTTGTTGTTAGCATGCAACAGGAGTATTTCTGTTCGCCAAGAATATAATACAGCACATACAGAACGATCACCCATTTGCAGAAGGTTTCCTGCCTCCCAGCATTACTACTCTAACCCATTTATTGGTTCAACATTATCTTCTGAGAAGACTCTGCAGGCTCCCTCGTGGGCCCATTCTCTTCCTGCACATAAACAACAAATCTTCACCGTACTGCTTGTTTTTTATGCTCTAAAATCTAATTGCTACTGCATGTCACTATATTTGTACTATATTTTGTACTAAAAAACCTGTTTTAAATTATTTCATGGGCTACATCAATCCTACCTAACATTGTCATGTCTTTGAATGTAAATCTTGTGGAAAATCCTTTCAGGAGGCTTCAGAAAATCTTCCTTCATTTCCATTGCAACGTTCCTGGGCAAAAGACTCATCAAGAGACGCTCCTAAAAGAAAACGTAAACAACATTAGTTTTGCGGTATAGTATGTTCCCCACTGTTCAACAGTTTTAAACTAGTAAACCAGACAGACTTTTCCTAATCCAGCCTGCTTCCCGAGAACTTCTGCTCCATAAACAACATGGACTGTTTCCCTCAGATTTCTGCAGCCTGTGGGGGTGTGTTTTTGAATTCCTCTGCACCAAAAAAAATAATCAAAAAACCTACGCAGAAAGGGAAGAGCCAGCTTCAAGAGCAGATAATTGCCCATAATTATCATTAACATCACAATGCTAAGAATAATAACTTACTTTATCATTAGTACCATTTATCTATCTGTGGAAGAATTTCCAGGATCACTTGCTATCCTTTTGTGTGTACTACTTGGGAATGTAATGAAAGTGTTACATTACAGGGACTATGACAGCTGGTTATTAAGCAGCGAGAATGGATGATAGATTTATCCACACAGTCTGAATCAGCAGAACAGTAATAAAGGTACATTTTTAATGGTATCTCATCCAGCACGGAAATGCCCGTTCGAGGAGGTTCAGTAACAGAATGCATCAGCACAAACCCCTGGTTAAAACCATCTCTGCTTGCTATACCCACAGAGAGATTTTAGCAGGTGTCACTGACCCTCTTACAATAAAGGACCCCTAACATTTTGGATCTTTTCGGTATTAACTATAAAGGCTTACATAGTTACTCCATGTGTTCTGGCCCATTCACACGTACCTAGAGAGCTTATAGCAGGTACTGTACTTACATACCTATTAATGCTCTTTTCTCATAGAGAAAACCTTTGCCATTTAAAATGCACTATGCCTATTTTTGTTGCTGTGTGCAGTTCCCAGTTTATCGGTCAGGATTGCTAGCTTCAGCCACTGCAGCGGACTGAAGGAATTCACATTACCACATCTGCTCTGGAGCCAAAGTAATGGCAGTGATGAGACATCACACTAGTGCAGATCTTGGCCAGACTGCATCCTCCTTTTATTTGAATAACATTACATAAATAAGGAGCAACAATAAACACTGAGAAGAGGGTATCTGCACAGACAAGTTCTCTATACTGCTCACAAGCACGTGTTCACTGGCCAAAAACTCCAAATAATGCTAGACTACTCAAAAAAGGTTTCTCATTTTACAGTTCTGGTTTACACAGTTGCTTCTGAAAGATGACACATTGAATATTTACTTCACAGATGAGTAAGCTAAACTTTGCAGAACTGCTGCTGTCCTTGTTTTACACTGAAGTGCCTTAATATGCCTAGGGCAGTACATGTGAACTTGAGGTTAAAGGTTATTCCCTTTAATTAAATCTACTTCCTCTTGTTCTCACATATATACTAAGAACGCTGCAAAGAACATGATAGAATTAAATACTTGTGAACATTTTATGTATATATCCATTTCAAGTTAACCAAATAGTCTCAGATCTTGTTAGGAAAATGGTAAATTACTACCATTTTTATGTCAAATTAATTAAGTATAAGCATACACCATATCTCTGCAACAGAACTGTATAGTGTTGGTTAAAACCCAAAAGAAATAGTTTTGTCACAAGTGGGATTTATGAAGGTCTGTTTCCCATGTACTTGTCATCTTGCAGTTGATTAACTGTTTTAACTGAATTATACTGAATCTGTAGCATGAGGTGACCCCTTATTAGGCAACAGAGAATCCACACAAGAGAGAAGTCTTGCTTGAGGATTAAATTCTCTGGTGCTTAAGAGAGTATAAACTCCAGATGATAGTGGAATTGCAGTATTATCCTCGATGTCAATTTTGTGATGTCTGATAAGGACTAAATGCTTGCTGTAGCTTCTCTGAGTGGGGGTATTAAAGATCTTTGCCGTTCTGCTGGAACGGACAAGTAAATTCCAAAGCTGTTTCGGGGAGAGAGTATGGTTTCAGCTTCTTTTTCCTAGAAAGCCAGACTAAAAGAGACAGACAAACAATCAAAAAAAATTATACGGACAGGCTCTGACATGCTCTTGTAGAGACCATTGTTGATTGATCAGCGCTTCTTTGGCCTGTGCACGCAATTATAGTAAAAGGGGTGAATAAAAATCTGACAACTAACTTCTGCAGTGCACAGCAAGCAGCAGAGAGGCCAGGGAAACAATAGCAACCGTTGCTCTGAAAATAGCATCGGAGAGCTGCATCGTCTTACAGCTTCGAAACCTGCAGGTTATGCTGCCAGAAGCGTTAAGGCAGGCTACAAAAATGGTGATTCCTACGCACGTTAGTACGACTGTTTCAAGATGTGAAGGGTGCTTATGAAAATCCTATTTCAGATTGTGGTGGCTTGCTTTTGCATATTACAAAGTAGTTTAAAAAATTAGAGATCAAAAAGAAAGTGATGGATTAAGGAGGAAGAACTGGACAATCTTTACAAAGAGGGCTGGCAGTCTGAACTCACTGAGTGAGTAAAGACTCAATTTTGACTTTATCAAAGGGTCGTCATGATTGACCTCTCAGGCCAAGAAGAGAAGCAGCAGTGTGGTTGTAAAGCATTATCACTGGAAGAGAGACTGGCAAATACAAGAAACAATCCCACAGTAGAAATTACTGTAGTGAAAAAAGAATGAAAGGCAGCATCTAGCTCTCTAAAGAAAAATATAAGAAAAGCCTCTTTTATTTTGGCAAAATCTCATCTGTCAAGCTAAGCGGTATTGCCTTCCGGGTCACCCTAAGGAATGATTTAGGACTTAGAGATGCAGAGCTGTAAGAATGAATTCATATACACCAAATACAATTTTGGGAAGGTTTGGGAAAGGGCTCCGTTTGGATCTCTGTTCAGCAAGTCCTACCATCATTGTCTGATTTTTTTCATTTGCTTCTGCGAGGCTGATCCACTTCAAAAAATAATCTGAAAACCAGACCAAAAGGAAAACTGGATGTGCACAGTTGCACAGAGCATTGAAGGGAACAAGAGACAGCACAGCAGCAAGGCTGGTCACGTTTGTGATGACATTCATGCTTGAGTGGCTGCTGCCTCTGATGGTGATGGGTGATGACAGAAAAAATTGAAAAAGTGAGACAGATAGGGAGCACTAATCAATTAGCAACAACTTTGACTACAATAAAAACAACATTCATGCTGCAGGCCTTCCTTTCAGTGATAAATGAATTTGTCTTGGGGTAGCCTCAACATGTGGCATATTCCTGTTTTGAATCCAAAACGCAGGAACTAGTAGAAAGATAAAAATGTTTTCACCTTTCTCTCTGATCTACAATGTTGTTTAAACTTATTGAAGCTAGTTTCTACCTGGAGAATGAATCTTGGCCCTGTGATCAACTTCTGCTATTCCAGGAATTTGCACTCCTTCGTTCTGCATTAAATTTTCACTCAGCATTAACATGATCTGAAGTGAAATCACGTACTGAAAAAAGATTCTGTTCAGGGATCATTATTGCCTGCTGAGTGTTTTGCATTCCCTGCACAAATCTCATTTAGAAAAGGAAATGACAGATGAGGACCTATATCGCCTTCATTCAAAGTGTTTTTTGTCAAACTTGTATTTTAAATTGCGAGTGCAGTCTGAGATCTGGAATGCCAAACTGGGCTGTCTCTGCCAACTGTCTTATCCCCATTAATGAAGATTTCTGCACCATTAATGAAGACTTAGTTAATTCTTACAAGAGCACTCAATTTAGAAAAACATCCAGATTTCATTCTCCCACAGCAATGAAGCATTGTTAGAGATAAGAAAAGGAACAAACACATACATTTGACTCTGCATCAAGTCCAAATGTGTGTATTGAGCCAATTAGGAATTGCTCAGTGCTACATTGGCAGCATTCAACAACTAGTACTATTATGCACGTGACAAACAGGGAAAATATGTAAATGGAAATTAATTAAAATAAACATTTCTCCCCCCCCCCTCCCCCCCCCATTGTTAATGATCAAAAAGACCCTAAATTACTAATTGGTTTTTTGGAACATTCTCAACCCTAATTGCAAATACAAACTTCTGTACTGAAATTCTCACTTTAGGCTGGACTTAAGGAAAAGCTTGTTCAGTAATTAATTCCTGCAGTTATTCATTCAGGACTTAGGTAGACAAAGCCACAGTTGACCTGATCTAGTGTTGCTGGCAGTCCTGTCCTGAGAGGAAAGCTTGACTAGACGACCTCCAGGGGCCCCTTCCAACCCACATTTTTAATCAGTCTGCGATACATGGCAAAGGGGGGCACAACACAAAAACGTCCATGGCTTCTGGGAAGCTACTGAATCCATCCCACCACTTTACGATATTCAAGCGGGGCTCTTAACATAGAAGGGGAGCTCAGGGCTCAGCAGGCTAGAGGCTTCTCAGTACATCTCCCTCTCCAAACTCCATCTCCTTTTCCTAACCATAGCCCTGCTCTGCTCTTACATGTTCCTAATGCATTTTTTGCTCCTCTCTCCAAATGAGCAACAGCCCCATTTTGAACAGTGCTGCCATGAAAGTTCTCATTTTACTGCTTTCTCCAGCCACTCATTACTTTCTCCAAGTCCCTCTGAAGTTTCCACCTTGATTTATAATCATTTTATGCAGCTCCCCAAAGAATACTATGCAGCCTAGTAGCACATTCTATTACTGTTGTATGAAATGATTTATTTCAACTTCTGTATGGGCTTTGACTGTGACACATTTTGAAATCCCTTTAACAAGCTGTAAATCATATTCCCTCATCAGGAGAGAAGCCTTAAACTCAGTAAAAAGCCTCAGTGTTCCCAGCCAGCCTCAGTGTTCCCATTCTTTCCTCCCTTCCTCGTTGCCTGCTGTGTAGTTAGGATGGTCCCTTACAACCTTCTACCCATGAACTGGCTGCACTTGCTATGCTTCTGCAGGCGGCTTTATATTTCCTGTAGATTACTGCATGAGATAAAGAGCAAATCAAATGGAAATCTTATGTACAGCTAGTGCTATACTTCAGTGGAAAGGGCCACCGTACTTAACACACATTTTCTTTTTCCTGGAGAAGACAAGCATCAGACATGCATACAAAATTAGTAAGACCTTTTCAAAGTCAACTCTTAGGTGGACTTGAGATTCTGCTTCTACTTAGTCAGTAGAATCTCCAAAGTATATCCTAAATATTATCACTTGCTACCTTATAATACCTTGATAAGTTCATTCTTGCATAATTTTAAAAGCTACTGCTTAGTGTTTTTATGGCATCTGTATCCCTATACTGGACTGCACAGATATTGTAATTCCATGTAAGGAAAATAAAAAATGACAGAGAAAGAGAGAAAAGAAGCCTACTGCAGTGCCCTGAAGAACCACTTTGTGTAAAATTACTAGGATTCATTTATACTTCCTGTAAGTTGGCAAACAAAGACAGCAGACTTTATTCATGCATTATGTTAAAATAAACGCTGCTACAAAAAATGAAGTACTGTCCCGTCTTCCAAATAAGCATAAGAAGTATTAAAAAAAAACACAATTAAAAGAGGGTGAGGCTTTCCTTAGACAGCCACAAGATGGCAGTATTTCAGAACATTCCTGAGATTTCTTGAAAAGTTCTATTCGCGAGTCCTTATAAAAATCAGAATCGTAAAAGACCATCCATGAAGTTGCATTCTAAGAGCACAGGTTTTGCATACGGGGGTGATGGCTAGCAGCATACTGTTATGGCAGGTGATCAGTATCTCATGGATAAAAAGCAAGATGGATTCACCCTGAGTGGACCTGTGCCAGACCAATCTGGTATCGTTCTATGGTTAACTATTTTTTTTAAAAAAACAAAGGAAACGCAGGATAGGTCATCAGCGTACTGTTTGACAATGCACTGTCATGGTTCCACATGGAAGATTACTATAACAGAGAAGGCAGGGATTACTGAAAGGGTTAGGGGAGACTTAAGTCTTGGCTAAAACAGAGAGAATAACAGGTAGCAATCAAGGGCAGAAATGCTGGGCTGGAGAGTGGGCATAAAAAGATCGTCAAAATGGTTGAAGGTACAAACTACAGAGGACAGGATACAAGAAATGGAATAAGGATGAGAGAAATTCAACAGCACAATGTTCATTTTAGGTGTCATCTACAAGAACAACTGTGATAAAGTGAGGGGTAGAAATCCCTGAAGGTGAAAAAGCCCCACAAACCAGCTGAGCGCTGAATGGCTGTGGAATATTTATGTGATGTTACCCTAAAAAGGCAAGTGTGAGTCTGTGCGGTACTGAGAGAAAGATTACTAGCAGGATGAAACTTAACGCTTTTGAGATCAGTTCCACAAATCATGTTCAAAGAGGAACAAGAGCAGAGAAAGAATAGGAGGGCAAACATGGAAACAAGAAGTCTAAAATTTAAACATAGCTTGCTTATCTGTTCGCCCTCATATGTAGTAAATCAGAACTCTCTAGAAATATATCAGTATGGATTAATCCCCAGAAAGGCCAGCCAACACGGTTAACACAAGGTATAAACGCACAATGAATAAATGACTGCAGCATCAGCCTACCACCAATCTTTTTGCTTTCACCTTATACCCTTAGCATTCTCCCTCTCTGAAATCTAACCGGCAAGGTTCAATGTACCCATAAAAGGATCACAGAGAACTTGACAGGAAAGGGACGAGTCTCATTTCGGTTAATGAAAATCCTCCTGCTGGAAGTAAAAGGGAGGGAGGAGAAGCTAAATTCACATCACGAAATGGAGACTTTATCCTTAAGGCATCTTTATTTGCTTCACTACAGCTCAGGCAAGTAGCCATGCAGTCTCTACAGCAGATAGATAACTGCAGTGATAACTTGCCGTGAAACCCTGTTCATGCTTGGCTGGGAAGAAAAGCATCTCTCCATTGTATGGCTCGGGACAGCAAAAATACCTATTTCTCAAGTGCAAGTTCCCCTCCTACAGAGATATTTCTTCCACAGCGACACCTTTGAACTAGGTGTGGAACGCTGCATTTCACATTGTTTTTCTCTTCTGCTCCATGAAAGCAGAGGCAGATGGAGGAAAAGAAGATAAGGTGGGGGGCCGGGGGCCGGGAAGCAACGGCAAAGCTCTTTGCATTTCTGCAGTGAACATGGGGAAGGAAAGGAGATGAAATGGAGCAGGGTCAGGCAGCATTTTGGTAGGCTCAGAGAGAGGTTCTTTCCTGGCTCAGCTACTAGCGCCAGCTGGGCATTTCACGGGAAGAAAGGCCCACTGTGACCAAAGAGTGTTTCCCCTCTCCTTCGCAGAAGGGAACTCAGCTTAAACAGATGAAGTTCTCAGAGAATAAGAAAATCAAAACACCACTGCAAAAAGTTTCCCACAGATCTGATTCTTGTCAACTTCTGCCTTGCCTGTAATCCGGCCAAAGCTCAGAGTCTGTTTCAGGAAGTGCACCAGAGGGGATATTTCTAGATGGCGTGTGTCAGTGATCTGACAACTTCCCTCGGTGCAAACACCAGTGCCGGAATAATCAGTAATTAGGGAATCATACTGCTTGAAATACATATTCTGGACATAGTCCAGCTCAGTGCTCTTGTTTTGAGGACAGAGTGACATAAGTTATGAGGTAAAACTTGAAGTCTCACAAAAACTGTTTCTGTCAATCTTGGTTGCTGTTCTGTGCAAATGACGTACGAGTCAGTAAAAGACATGCTACCCATCATGGGAACACTGATTCAGAGAAGTTTAGTGGGTATGTGAAGGACACTAACATGCTGTATCTGTAAAAATTTACCAGTAAAGCCACATTTGAAATGGGGGTCTTGAAATATACCTTATTTATTAAATGCTAGTTTAATACACTTATTTGTTTCTATCTATCAAGCTTCAGTGAGTGCTTCAAGAGCAGGTTCTTGAGCATACATCAGTGAAGATGAAACTGTTTTGGCACAGAACAGCCGCCAAGTATGCACTTCTAAATCTCCCTCTGTGGAAAGGTAAATATTTTGCCTACTCTTTTGCAGAGTCTGGCGGGGCAGGTTTCATCTTTCAGTTAAACGATCCGCTTATATTAGCTATGATAGTACGTATGTGTGTTGAACAGAAACATTAAAAACAAAAAGACACACTTAAAACATAACTAAAAATAATAATTCCTTTACAAAAAGGATTTTCTGTTTCAAATGAACAGACACCTTAAAAATGATCAAAGAATACCAGTGACGTGCCAACGTCATGATCAGAGAGAACATGGAAGTGCTACTGCAATACCTAGGCGGGCGTTCAGTCCTGATACGTGTGAGTTCAAGTTCGCTATGGACTGAACCATTGCACAGAACAAAGCACTGCATTATGAATAGGATGCGGACAATAATCCTGTCATTGTACCTGGTTCTGCCTTCCTCTTGAAGATGCAAAGACGGCATTACTAGCAGCAATTTCATTGATGCCACTCACTTTCAGGATAAATGGAAGAGCAGACATTTCCCCGGCTAACCCATACTATGCTAAATTTCCTCTCCAGCTAAAGGATCTCTCTGTTTCCAGTCTACAGTTTATATCTTGATCTGTTCCACCAACATAACACTGAATACCTGGACCAGGCAGTTGTGTATTCCTCAGCAAATGAAAGTCACTGAGCTCAATCCCTGGCACGGTCGACACCTCCTCCTCTTCTGCCCTCACTAACCCTCCTATCCTCAGCTAGTGTGATTTTTTCTGGAGGAACACTGTAGACATTATAGCTCAAGATGATGTTGGGATTGCAGCACCCTCTGCTTCTGCTCTGCCCAGTGAGATGTGTCACCCTACCGCCCCACGTTTCTGTACCAGAATCCACAGATGTACAACAATTCCATGTATATATATATACACGTGGCAAATCTGCTGTGCTCCGGCACCTTGCTGAGAAATGAGGCCAGCATGGGAGGAAGGGAGAGAAAGCATGCAGCCATTGCCAGCCCTTCTCTTCTCACTGCTGCAGCATAAAGGCTGTGCCACCGAGGCAGTGGAAAGGGGGAAGAGACAGAGGGACACTAAGCACGCACCACTGTGGTAGCAGTGGTGCTTAATAACATTGCTATCATTTGCTGTACCACACATTCAGAACTGCAGGAGCCACCCAACCTCAGTCCATATCCTTTCCTATAATGGATTTTTACCTACAGTGGAACAACTAAGAACTCTTCAATAAAGGAAAACTTTAATGATAAGTGATAGAAACCGATTTCAGCAGCAGGTGTAAACAGACTGAAGGTTTTAATATAATAGGAACCTAAAGGTCTAAAGTAATAATTTTGGAATCTAAATAAGACATATTAGGGGATAAACACTTAGCATTTCCTTTTTCAAAAACTGCAGATAGCTTTAGTACATCCATGTGAAACAAACCACAGCAATCTAGCAATCTTTGTCCTTTGCTATTTGCTCACATTTTGTCTTCAGCAGAGCAGGGAATTGAGCTTAACCCATTAGCAGAAAACCTGATTGCTCTCCAAAGAGAAAAGCCACTAATACGTTAAGGAAGCAATGAGCGTATTCATTCTCTTACAATACCAAGTTTCGCTCAGATTATATTCATGCTTACCTTGTCAGACTGGGAAATTCCTAATTAGATGTCTCTGCTGAAAGGGAAGCTAACCCCAAAATGAAAATCAGCACGTTATCAAAGAGGTAAGAGGGATCAGAAACCTTGGAACGAATTTAAATTACACAGTAGAAATTCTCCACTCTAGAACAGTAAACCTAAACCAAAAGTCAACCTTAAAATCCTTTCTTTTTGTAAGTAAACATCTTTTGTAAGATGTTTTTTAGAACTTTCTGTTCTCTCTTTTTTTTCCCCCCTCCCTCCGCAGCTGGTTGACCAAAGGGAACAGGCAAAATGTCTGGAAAAGCATGTGTGCTGGATCAAGGGAGAGGTACTACTAAGCAGCGTATACTGTCACACATTACAATGAAAGCAAAGTGCTTTGCTCAGTATCCCCTTCATGGAGAATATCTATTATTAAGCAGTGATATAGCAATTCATGAACCTAAGGCAAACTGCACATAGGGCTAGACCTGTTGATGTAATCTGAAACAGCGCCACGGCAGAGCTGCTGCTCTACAGCACAACTGCTTTGAGTTTGAGGAGTGGCATGGGAAAAGATGTGCTAAGCTCATATTAAAGCAGCAGTTTGCTTTTTAGTATGGTTTTAGGAGTGAACACAATTCTATGGACAACAACAAAAAAATACATGTAAGAGAGCTTTCCTAGCAACATTTTAAAGCTCCCTATGGTTTCCTGCTGCTGCGGGAAGAACCACAACAGAAATCACTCCTGAGGTTGCATTACTTTGTATTGTGGCATCCTACTAAAAGGCATAAAATACTTCATTGATTTGAAAATGTCTACTTGTGTTTCCATTGTGCTAGCCACCTGTAGCATACGCGTGTTTGTGAGGCTTGCTCTAGGCACAGGTAAGACATAGGCTGTGGCCTGGAGGAACAGACTCCTGAGGCCAGAAAAGCAGCCTTGGCTCTTGCTGCCTTCGTTGGCTGTACCAGAATTAGGCTGCTAATCCAGAAGAAATCAGAGGACAGCTAGTGCTGCTGATGGGTGGCACCTCTCCCAGGGGAAACAGCTGCTGTCCCTGTCCCTGACCCTGACCCTCTCCCTCCAACTGCAGCAGGACCAGACGGTTCAGCTCTGCAGGGATCTTCATTTCAGCTTTGCGTCTAACTCCTGTCCTTCCACTCCCCAGGACAGAAGCAGCAGCAGCTGGAGAAAAATTAAATCTCGCTCTTAGTTTGAAAAGGCTTAAACTGGCTCTGTGTGCGTCTTTGCATGAGTGTCCACACGTGTAGCACTGCTGCCATGAATATTGATCCAAATTTAGAAAATTTGGAAAATTTAGAAAATAACCATAAGAAAGTACATTTCAAGTACCTGTCTTAATATTTAACTTCAGGATCTAATGCGCTATCTGATGTTCTATCATATGATTATATCCTTTAGCAACTGTTATTCAAGATGTTATCTATTGAAAACTATATGGTAGTGTATTTTTAATCATCTAATGACAGGTTCGTGTGTTCTTTTTTATCCCTCCTCCTCCATTCTCTCTAAAGGAAAATAAAGGAGCAAGTAGGAAAAACAAACTGAAAAAAATCACAAAAACCCAAAACAACTTCAGTATATTTAACTGGCAGTTGTTTGAAGCAGAACATGTTTGAAATCTCCCAATATTTCTTTCCAAACTCCTAATAGCCAAAGTATCAACAGGTTTAAGAATGATGCAACTAGTATTTTTTAATGTATCTATTTATGTTTGTCTATTCAATGTAAGCCAGCTAGGAACTCATTACAACAAATAAGAGCTTACTGTAGTTGCACAGAGATATGTCTATATAGCTATGAGGAAAAACAAACTGCAACAAACACCAGTCTAAGACATCTCCCTGTTATGCTGAGTATCAATGATTACATAGACTTATCACAGAAAGCAAAGTTAATATGCCAAATTTTCAGGATTTTAAAAAAACGTTCAGCTGGCAAAGCTCAGATCTTGTGTCAAAAAATGAAATGGCTGGTAAGTGATTTCATTTACATACTTACTAACATCAGGAAGTTTTCAGAGGATGAATTAAAGTCAGGCCCAATTGTTCTATGACTGATTTGACCTGCTGTTATAAGTGGTTTTTTTTTTTAAAAGGCTTTTATACTTTTCATATAATACCATATGTTAACATTTTGCAAATTAAGGGAATGTGCATAGAGAAACACAATTGCAACGCAATTACAATATATGTACTTTGCATGATTTACCACTGCAGGTTATTTCTTGTGTGTTATTGAATCCTCTTGCACTTTGAAATTTCCAATCCAGTTGCAAGAAATCTCTCTCTTACTACACAGCTGTTTAGACTAAGCTTTAATCTCCCTCTACAACTGCAGGCAGAAAAAAACCTCATCTCCTCTTCAGCAAGGTGGTCAGGATAGGAGGGCTGAATTTCCCTTAGATGTTCCAATTACTGCTAAGAAGTCTATAGATTACAAGGCTAGCTTAGATGCCTCACTTTTAGATGGCCAAAGTTAGGCGAGAAGAAACCCACTGATATGGCAAATAATGCAGCTTCCAGCCCAACGTGCATTTAGCAGAGATGTCTATCTGCCTAAAATCAGGTGCAATAGAGCTGTGAAATTAGAATACATTTATTTTGTTGCCATACCCTGCACTACAAGGAGTACGGAGTGGTTCCTATGGATAGCAATGTGCCCCCGTGCAAAGGGGATAGAAACGTGCCCCTTTAGCTGAGAAAGGTGGGAGACGGGCCAGGAGTACCACATAACACGTGAAGCAGTCTGCCTCAGCTCAGCGTAAGGATCTGAGCAGCTAAAAGTAGCAAATGATGCGGAGACCAGGACAAGTTGCCATCTCTGCTGCCATTGCTCCTATTTGGCTAAGAGACAATGCTGACCACTGCATGAGAGGGCCTGAAGCCCAGCAGTTTACACTGAGTGTCTGAAATGGTAGCACTCATTATTTTCTCCTCTCTCTGATCCTAGAGAAGGATGAATGGATTTCTGAAGGTGGATTTTACTGTGCAACGCTGCAGTTTAATGGTACAATAAATTCAATTTTAGGTCTCCTTGTAGCATAGCACACAGTGCTAATGTAGTACAGACTCACCCTGCCAGCTAAAATTAGTTAATCCACCCACATTTTTCAAAGATTGTACTGGCTGGCTTTTACGGAGGATCAGATATCATCTCTTGCTCTGCAATTTGCGTAAAACCAGGATCACCTCCCTGTTGCACACTCTGGATAATTTGACAAGAACATGTTCGTGTGCCCACACATGATCCAGATGAAATTTTTGCTGCAGGGTGATTTGCTGATGCACAGAGCCAGGATGAATGATTATGGAAACAGGGCCTGTGTTTTAATGATACATTTCATACTTTGTTCTGCACGGCTATGAAAAAGATGCAGGATTCTGAAAATAAAAAAGTATGGGAAACATGAGAAGAACCTGATTAGGCACTGATAAGCATGCTGTCAGGCACCCTAGAAATTATTTCTGCCTGAAGCTGTGCAAATAACTAATTTTTCAGTTAGGTTGCTGAATTGGGAAAAAAACAAAGCAAAACAAAAAACCACTGATGGCCTGTTATCCATTACCATAAGAAAAACCCAATAAATTTTGTTTTATTCAAATAAAATGTTCTATTCTTTTTCCTTTTTTCACAAATGCTTACAACTAAACATAATGGATGAAACTACCGGAGGGTTGTTACTGGCATCATCCTTTTACTCAAAGGTACAGGAAGTAGTACACATATCCAAAATGTGCAAAAATCTAGATTAAATTGTTCTGAAGGGGAATCTGAACCCCGTGGGGAATTTAAATTCAAAATGTCCTTTGCAGAAGCTCAAAAGTATTCTGCGCTGAGATTCAATGTATTTTTTGTTGACATTGTTTCATTCTCTACGAATAGTTATTAATCAACTGTCTGACTCAATGATGTCCCAGTTACTATATACACTGTTTAGGATACTGCCCTAAAATGCAGGAGACGCTTACAATTCCTATCTATGCACACATGTTTACACACACAATCCAGCACTGCATAAAGAGAAATAAGCTTGCTCCAAACAATCTGATGTGCATGTACAGAACGACTGCAGAGCCACTCCGAGATACAGGTTGGTCTCCCAGAACCAGCATTACCGCAGCAGCACCGTGTTGTGCTACCAAAGCAAACAGCCCTATCTCTCAGCAGAGCTAATGAGACTGGCTGGAGTGGCACGCTTTGGGCTCTGAAGGGAGCTGCAGAGCTGGCTGTCTCTGCCCAGTGCTTCCCAGCTCCCTGTAGGTTTTAGCCCTTCCTTCAGCTTCATATGTTAAACCCTGCAACAAACTTAAGTTTCATGCTTTGTAGTGCAGTACAGAACTACTTGGTGAAAGGCGGGTGCCACCACCAAACACTTTTCTCCAGTCCTGATGGTTTGACTGGCTAAATGCAAATTCACAAGCAGTTTCTTAGATGATTAGAATGCCATTTTTGTCAATTTACTATTCTCCAAGTCTTTTCCCATCACCATGCTCTAATTCTGCACAAGAACAAAAGATCCAGAGAGAAGGAAACACCTAAATAACTTGCTAGAAAGATGGCTCTGTTTTGCAAACATATTTACTTGTACTTTTGCAATGAAAAAAACCACTTAAGATATCAAAGCTATCTTTCTGGGTTTTGTAGGTTTGCACAAACTCAAACATTTTTCCAGCCTTTCTCACATGAAAACAACAGGCACTTTTCACATCAGTCTGTGCTGCAGGCAAGTGCATTTCATCGATGGAAATCATTTGCTTCATCCTCAAATTCAATGCATGAATATGCATAAAAATACTCAGGAAAAAATCCCAGTGAGCAGTATTTGTTACAAAGTCAGCAGGATTAGGGGGAAGAAATAGTTTCCATACATACAGAGACTAAACATACTACAATTCTTCAGCTTGGAAAGAAAGACGGGCAGGGATAAGAGGGAAGTCTAAAGTGTCATGACTGGCATGGAAAAGGTTACTGTGGAATGATTACTTATAATTTAATCACAAAACAAGTGCTGGAGAGCACCCAAGAAATCATCAGACTATAAGTCTGTAACAAACAAAAAGGAAGTTCTTTTTCACGAAGTGCATAATTGGAGTGACATTCACCATCACAGAATCATGTAGAGGACAAAACTACATATACGTTAAGAGAAAGAGACTAGAAAAACAGAACACTAAATACTATAGTCCAGTTGTACTTCTAACTTAAGAAGACCTTAAAATTATAATTCTACCATTTGCTCTAAGTAAGGCATTGCCTCAGAAGCAGCCAGAATAGGAATTACTGTATCATGAGTCACAACTTCCTGGTTTCCCCTCTGAATAAGGTGGGCAGTTGTCTAAATCAGTAGCAGACCACTTCTCTTTCTATGTTGAGAAAGATGTCACCCATTCCCCATCCCAGCTCGCTCCCTTTCCTGCTCACTTGGAAAGGGCTTAAGCATTACCTGGAGACTACTCTCATGACTGGTAGGGAGCTTTAATGCAAGGAGTCCTCCTACCAAACAGGGTGACAATGCCACGATTGCCATATGGGCAAGGGCCTATCTTAATTTCATAAAGTGAGCACAGAGAGAACATACGGCGAGAATAAAGGGGAAGAGCTCAGGTGCTTTGACTGAAAGCACAATGAAGCGCAGTCCCCGTTGCAGAGGGGAAAGAACCCAACTCACTATATCTATTCTTACCTTCTTGCTCTGCAAAGGATGATGTTGCTGCTGAGATTACAGACAACGAGAGCAACACGATTTTCCCAAGAGAACGATCACAATTATTCCTTCATGTTCTACTCATTTGGTCTGTGGCCTTGGCTACTGTTGTGGCTCTTGAATCATAGTCTACCATTTAGCAAGATAACAAACGCATTCTGCCACAGCGGAGGGTACTCATTTGTCTTGACCAGAGAACAATGGTGAACATTAAACTGAATTAAAAAAAAAACACACACACAGCCAGTCTGCTCCCCTTCCCCTTGCCAGTACTCCTTCTTCCAAAGCCTACTTGCTAACTCTTGCATGAGGACTCTGAAAAGGCTACAGCATGAGGTCTTTGCTCTTGCTCCTAAAAATAGACTTATCAAAATTATCATGTGTGACTATTGCTACAGATGGATCCCACAAGAGGAGAATCACTGTAAGTAGGGCACAGAGGAAGCAATCTCACTTACAGATACAGCTGTGGTATCTGTCGCACAGAGTCAACGCTTTAACTCCAGAAGGCTGTATATATGTTCAAAAGTCAACAGCGTCTTTTCTCCTGTTCCATCAGAGATTTGCACAGAAATACCACGGAAAGGCTTTAGCGTTTTGGTTTACAGTTCTTAATGTAAAAGGGCTGCAGTATTTAGGTCAGAGCATTTGAATAAGACAAGAAAGTCTGATGAAAAATTTCAGTCCTTTTAACATGCAACATTTGTACTTCAGAAAATGGAAATACAGGACTGAATGTAGCTATGGGACCAGGTCAGCACAGTCTCTTTATCCTCTGAAACACTCCAAGTTTTACCAGCTGGAAACTTGAGCTACATTATGCCACAGAATATGCAGAATAATTTTGTAGCTTGTAATAAGGTCTTAATTCTTATCCGGGTTTTAGAAGTATTCTAATGTAGTTTAAAAGCAGTCACTGAAAGTTTTTTGACAGTACTTTTGACAGCTAATTAACATGTGTCACTACTGCATTGAGTTTTGCACTGTAATGCATAAAGTTAATCTGACATTTCACAAGTGTAGGAGAAAAGCATATTCTCTTCATTGGCATGTTTGCTGCATTGGAAAAATATTTACAGCATTCTTTAGGCATACGATAAACAATAATAGTTTATGTGTAATGTTTTTTCTTTCTTGTGGTTCTATAAGCATGAAAATAAAATAAGACAAATTGCTAATGATTTAATTAGAGAAATACAAAAATCAAGCATAACTTCATGTTGGAACCCAGAGGCAGGTTTTCAAAGGCACAAACTGCAAACAGTTGCCTAAATCCCGTTGAAATTCACTCATTTCATACATATGCCTTTGAAAAGTCCACAGCTTTGGGTAACTAAAGTTCAGAGTCAGACTTAAAGGTTTTGATCCTAGCACTATGCTACCCAGCCAACCAAGGTGTGCAACTGTTTAAAGAGCAGTTTTCTCTACTTATTATAGAGTATGTTCATATTAAAAATGCATTCACTCAATCTATATTGGAACAGCACTTAAGCACATGCATTATTTCAAACCTGTTACAGAAACTGGAAGTGAAGGGGTAGAGTATATAAGCCTTGAGGACCCCAACATCTTGTACAGTAAGGTTTGAATACCACTTAACTCCTCTACTGGCAGAAATTACCATAATTCCACTGAAGTCAGAGCTATTTATTCCAGCTGAGAGAACAGCCCTCTATTATCACCCAGAGAGAAAGAAAGGTCTGATCCAAAGCTCCCAGAATCAACAGATACTAGTGGGTTTAAGATATAAGCAGCATATGAGCAAGAGCAAGCTCTGCTACGTAGTGGCTTTTCTCATTGTTCCTGAGTCTGCTCGGAAGGCTGATTGATAAAACTGAGTGAAATAAAACATTATATTAGTAATATTGCTTTTGAGAATAGGAATAGATTCTCATTTTTATTCAGGTATATCAGTTCAGTCCACTATTCCCAAAACACAGGTTTTTTCAAAGCTATCCTGAATGCAAACGGGATATAGCACCAACAAGCAGGAGACATTTTTATAGTGTATCCACCACCAACCCTATAACACACATGCAGAAAAAAACCAGGATCTTAGATTGCAATGGTAGCTTTTCCGCAGCCCTCAAATACTTCCACTGCGGTGCTGGGACTTACAGCAACAGTGGGGCGGGCCCTACATGCGCTGTGCGCGCTGCAGATCAAGCGACAAGCATGCGCGTACATTGGGGAGGAAGAGCTGAAGCAGGCAGGGGAGGAGGGAACGCTCCTCTTTTGCAGGGGAAAGGCACACTTCCTATCAAGCACTCAGAAGCAACGTCCTGACCTTCAGTTCATGCAACTGTAGCGATCTCAAAGGAAACAGAGAAAAGAAAGAATACTTTGAAACTGACCTGTTTTTCATTTTCATCCTCCAGCCTCAGCCTGTCCTCTATGCAGTTCCTGGCCTGGAGGAACGCCTTCCTCTGAGCCCTTTCTGTCAAAATCCTCACAAAGACCCCATACAAATTTACACTGACAAAAAGGATTGCATTGGCCACAAGCTGTAAGGAAGAAAGAAAAAGAAATGAATATTTTAAAATGCAGATTTTTATTTTACATTTCTACTCAGCAAAATAGAAAATTCACAGTCTAAAACTTCTGCCTTGTTAGCCACGTAACTGAGAACTGTTCCCACAGCACAACTACACAGAAACAGTAATGACACCAGCTACCACAACTCCAGACAGACAGTACTGAGTATTACAGAATTTCTCATCTGCTGAAGTTAATTTCTCTTATGATAACTTATTTTTTTCATTCACCATCCGGTCTTTCACCAGCCTATTGTTGGACCTGTCCGTCTACTAGGAGCACTATCTTCAGCATTCATGTAATTATGAGACACCCAGAAGACAGAAATTATTTTCCTATGCCCTTGTAAGGCAGGGAAATTATTGTCCCTTTTTTACAGTTGAGAAGCAAACTGACAAAATCTGTGGCTGTATCAAAATGTAAGCCTGGGTACTCTAAGCTTTTATATTACACAGGTGGCACTTGGAAAACCTGCTTCTCTTCCCATATCCCTACTGATAGTGACCATACTGAATTTTTGAAAGCTTCCCCATCAAATGAGTCAAAACATCATTGACTCGATACTGCCTTGTGCCTCTGGGAAGACACTGAGAGCTTCGAAACGACGGCCTGTGGCACAAGCCAAGCCCTGCAGGAATGTTACAAATAGGAGCAGTGAATTACTTTGGAATTACTTGTATGAGCATCGCCATCATGAAGAACACATAAATGACCCAATTGCCCTTTTGGTTTATGATGTTTTTAAATACGTGAGTATAAGTTAATTAACTAAGCTCAATAACACTGGTTTGCACTCAGTCTGAGACAATCCTGACCAAGTTTCTCACCACTTCTCTGTTAACTTAAGTGATGCAGTTATAGAGTAACGGTGAGAACGAAAATGTGTAACATATAGACGTCTTTAGATGGTAAATTCTGTAATGTAGTGATTGTTTAGAAAGGAGGCAGTGAAGCCTGTTTACCTAATATCCTTTCAGTCTGATGTTCCATATTTACCATAGTTACTACCACAGCATCATGAGGAGGGAGAGGGGAGGAGATGGTATGAGTTTCATAAGTTCCAAAATTTTAGAGTTCAGGAGGAACATGAAGTGGTCAAGACAGGGCATAATAAGAGTAAAGAAAGACATTGTAACAAAAATACAATTTATGTAAAATTCCTGTCATAAAATCCATATAACTGATACTTACTTCTCAATTTCAGGTAAACATCATATACTACAGCTGAGCTAGTACCTCTCTACTGTCACATGCTCTGCTAAAGTAAACTGAAGGGTAGTCCCTTGCCACTGTTTGCATTGCATAGCAAGCCCAGCTGTGCCAACAATGAAATCAAATTAAAAAAAAATCCTACTAACATTACTGTAGATAATGAAGAAAAAAACACTATCGGGTTATGGATAAAGTCCCAACTTTATTCAGCTCACAGCCACTGTTTCCTTCTGACTTTAATGGGGCGAGGGTTGAAGGCTAGAATTCAGCCAATCCAGTAAGTAAAGACCCAAAACAATGACATCCAGGAACTTCCTACTGATTCTGGACAACCTTTTAGAAGAGTTTCATTCCATAAAAATACGAAGGAAGTTTTTCATGTGTGTAACTAATGGCAGTACACATCGCCATCTCCCAGTGGTCTCAGTATAATGGGGAGTATTGAAAGACGCATTCTGGGCAGGTTCTCTAGACCTCCATGGATTCACAAGTCCCCTAATTTTTACTCTCTTGGTAAAAGCAGGTGAACCTACTTGGTTGTTATGAGTTAATAGGATACCAAAAACAACTTTCCAGAAAACATTCTCACCAGCGCAAAACAAAAAATATCCTGTGGCAAGAACTGAATTGTGCCTAGTATTAATGTTTTCCTTCTCCTCAGAAGTCCACACAGAGAGGCAGTTATCCCACTGGAACTAACAACAACAGAGAAATAAGGCTTAGATCCACAGAAGGAACAACAAGCTAGCGATTATGTTTTCCTCCTGAGCAACATGAGTTCAATTGCCATCAGTCAGACGAATTTCAACCTAAGAATCTCATACACTGGTTACTTACATAATAACTTTTTAGAGATGGTAATACAGAGGAATTACTATTTACAAAAAATCTTTGAAGATGAAAAGCAGTACATCAGCATATTATTTCACGATACAGACTGAACATAAACAGCCTGCAATTCCTATCCTGCTTTATCTTGTTACATCACAGAGAGCTATTTGAAGTATATCAAGTTTCAGCAAAAGTTAAAACCCACTAAAACGAAATTACTACAGAAATTCCAATAGAAACTTATTTCCAGAGACAGGAATGCTGCCACGCTCATCTTATGCCTGCATTTCATCATGCTGAAGTGCAGCAACAACAGTATATTACAAAGCTAATTCTTAGAAGTGCAATGGAATAAAACCAGAAAGGACTTGTAGAAGCCATATGCAAAGGCAGTGAACAGAGACCACAGAATAAACAATCAAGACATCTATGGACAATGCAATTGCTTGACCCTCTCCATATACAAAGCAGCTATTAATAATATAGAGTGAAGAACTAATCTTTACATACTGATATCAGAGTGGCCCAAGAAACAGGTTACTACTATCAGAGGGAATAAAAAAGAGTCAACTCATTTCCTGGTCTTTAACTGGAAGCAGTAAAAGATCATATATTTTAACAATCTGCCAGCTGTTCTGGGACTATCATTATGATTTCACTCAAACAACAGTGATCACCTGGACCCTGAGTAACCAGTAGGTGGGATCTTGCAGTCACGTAACCACTTTCAAACACAGCACGATAAGTCATTTTCCAACAAACTTTGAACAGTTTAAGATAAAACGGAGGCTTAGCTGTCAGCTCTGGCCTGCAGGGAATCGGGGAAAGTGATAAAGCAAGTAAAAGATTCATAGATTTCAAAATGTGAGAAAAGAAAGTAGGGCAGATTGTCTCCTGAGGTAAGAATTCCTCCCCTCCACAACCCACCTTCTGCTTAATTACTATTTTTCCCCATAAATATATTCTCTCTCTGTAGGTTTCTCAAATGCATGCTATTTTCTGGTCCCTTTCACTTTAGTATGTAAATAGTGTATCTCACTCTATATATACACACATACATATATAACCCACACATACTATCTGACATAACTCCAGGCAAGATTGAGACACGCATTTAAAACTAAGGATATTTTAAGAGGCATTGAGGCATCCAAAACTGCTGAGGAGTTTCATTTGAAATCAAGGAGTTTCATTTGAAATCCCTCCTACATTATTCACTACACTACTACTTAGTATCAAGAAGAGTGCTCTTCTTTACGTTTCACCATCATCTTCTACCTAAAGAATTACTGAAGAAGGAATAATTTCTATTTACTTAATGCAACACAAAGGTATTTCTTATTCTGCAACTTCTTTCAAACTGTGCTACCTGTGCTACCTGAGATTACCCATCAGCTGAAATAACACACGTGCATCAGGGTCATGAAAGCTATTTTTGGCTTTTGATTGTTGTCACTGATTCTTGTCCTGCGTGTGAAGTCTGCTGCACTCAGATATCAACATCTTGAACTTTAAGCTTCCCTAGTTCTTAGCAGAATGCCATCTCCATCTCTGGATGGACTCTGTGGCACAGTTCCTTGTCACGCAGACCCTGGAGGATGTTAAGAAAGGTAGGCTTTGAACACAGAGAGCTAGTTCTTGTCTTCTATCTAGTCACTGAAAACAGACTGACAGCTCCAGCAGGTATTGGCTACGTTTCTGTCCCTTATTTTTTCTTGCCATTGACTTTCACAGGTTTCAGGTTAGGTTTGTGACATTTCCCCATCTTTGTTTGCTACCACTCAATGGAAAAAGAACCAGAAAAGCACTCAGATGCCCTACAGCTATTGACTCCACTAAGACTCCCCCATAAGCCGACATACTTTACAATTCAACCACTGTACTCATGACAGCTGCCTTCCTGGTTTGTCCAATTTCTCTGAAGAATTTAATTCTCAAGCATGACAGTGATGCTGTGGTCTGTGGTGCTCCTAACCTTATTTGTGCCCGGGGAAGCAAAGTGAATATCACTGCTCCTAAGCCTGCCCTACGGTCCTCTAGTGCTAACAGGGCAATTGGCCCGCAGCATGAACTGTTAGGCCATCCCACAAATAAAGGAGAATAGGTAGGAAACATGGCCAGCAATTCCAGTTGAAGGCTGAAATTTGCTGAAAAAGCACGATTAAGACAGTTTTTGTATGCCTTAACCTTGAGATAGCTGATAAAGTGAGAGGTACAGAGGGCCCGAATTCTATTTCCAATTTTGTCACATTACTGAATTTTACTACCAGTAATTTCTGTGTTACTGTTGTTCCCATTATGCAGACAAAGTAGCGTTTACTCATTCCATCAAAATACTTTGAGATATAGCAATGAAATGCATTACTGTAAAATAAGACCTTCTCTTGTGAGGCTAAGGAAAGAGTCATGAACTTCGTACCAAAATGAGTCAGTGCTTCCACCATTAAAACTGCTGAAGAGCAAGGCAAGACTGCACTGTGTATGAAAATGAGTGCTATCATGAACAAGGTCTACTGTAAGCTTAAGCAAAAATCATTTCTCTTTTTCCTGTTATGGGATATGCTACCATTAGACCAGTGCTTTATTTACAGCTCAAGACTGCATAAAAGAGAACTTCAAAAAGAGATCAATTCTAATATTTTCAGATGCACAATTGCGTCTTGAACTTGACATGGCTTTGTTAACTCTAGTTATTCACTTAATCAACTCACTTTGCAACCTTCTGAGAACACTTAATTACTACATCTGCTCCCTCCTTGTACTGAAGTAGCATAACTCAGGAGTAGAGAGACGTTCCTTTCGCTCCTGACTGCTTCCCAGAAAGCAATTCCCAGCACCAGAAAAAGTCAGCCATACAAATTATCTCCAGATTACACAAATTTCCTCCTATTTTCAATACGCAATACTCTCTTATTTTTATTAATTTTTCTCCCAATTGGTATATGCAACTTATTAAAGAAATGCTCTGCTGTACTATTCTCCTTGGTTTCTTTCTTCCTTCACTTCACTCCTTAATCTACAGCACAGGCTAAGAGGAGTCAGTGACTAGTTATTTCAGTGATCCCACAGGTGAGCCTGGGCAAGCCTCAGCCTTCCTGACCATCAGTTTTCTCATTTCTGTGGTCATAAGCCTGTTTTATCATGCATAGACGGGCATGCAGGGAAAAAAAAAAAAAAGGTGGAGGAGGGGGAAGCAAACTGCAAATTTCTTGCAAAGGAATTAAAAAAGGAAGGCAAACTTCTGGCAAACTGGCTTGCATGGCGTTTCTCACAAACTATCCTCCAGCAATGAGAAAGAAACTGCTCTACATCAAGACTATGCAATTTGTGCACGGTGCGGTAAGGAAGTGCTTAAGGAAGGACAAATGGAGTTAGTGTTGAATGAAAGCTAATGTCACTGTCAAGGAAAAGATAGTATCAGCAGGGTCTCCTGAGAAGCGAAGAGAGGCCTTTCAGAGATCCAGGATGCTATGTTGATTAGTCATGGCCGGATTTTTTAAAGTGTATATGCAAAATGTGTAACAGCAGAAAGGTACCATGTACTTCTCCCTCTGTTTACCTGTTTGACTAAGGCACAAGTTACAACATATGACTACTTTTGAAAACGCACACTGTAAATCATTCTGAAAAAATACTACAAAAATAGCGTCATCAAAAGCCTTCAAGCTCCACAGTGTTAAAAAGTAACAGGGTTTTTTGTTTTATTTTTTGGTTTTCTTGTACCTTTCTCAGAAGTACTTTCAACTTTAAAACAGGCACTGGAAGAACAGTCAGCACGCATTTCTCGTTGAAGTTACGCTGTTGGCCGATTATCTGGTGTCAGAAGCAACTACCGCTAAGATGAAGCAGCAGAGAATTATGATGTAATATCAGAACTAGGACTGACTGAATCATAAATTTAGGCTCCTAAACCTTGTGTAGTTCTGCAGTCCAAAAGCTTCTCAAAAAAGATATTTCTGACTACTTAAGCTACCAAATATTTGTTTTTTCTTGCTGACATCCTAGACTGCTAGCTGCCTGCTCATGGAGACTCTCACTCAAATGTGTGAAATATGGATTTATGACATTAATTTTAAATGCCTACTTTTCAGATTCTGAGCTGCTGTGCCTTTCTTAATGAATTTCTGAAAGGAATTTATAATTCCATCACTTTTCCCATACCGCAGTAACAACAAATACAAATTTTAATTGGTGTACAAAGACTTCTGGAAACTATTTTTTTTAGGAAGAGCGAAAGGTGTACTTATTCACAATAACACCTTTTGTTCCTGTCTGCATTTTTGGAATTCATTTTAAACAGAAAATGAATGGCAGCTGACTATTAATTTTTAGCTATCACATTGGGGAAAAGGAAAAATGTACAACAAAGGACCTATGCTTAATACACAACAGAGCACTGAAATATAGAATTTTACAAATAAGAAATAAAGGACTAGGTGGAAAAAAATGCAAGCAACATACAGGCTGAAACACCTTCAGACATAATTTCTCTGCTACTTCCAACCTTTCCAAATAATGAATGAATTCATAAAAGCTATATTTTCAGGAAAGAAGCTAAACATATAGCAGCACTCCAATAGGGATGGTTGGTCCAACTACAACTGTAATGTTTGAAAGTTGCTAAGTGCAGCACTAGGCTGTCACACTACAGAAATTCAGAAAAGCCACAAGAAAATGCCCTGATTTGCCTCCATCTGAAGCCTATTCTTATACACAATATGTGTGTACTAACACACATTTTTTAGTTGTCACTTGATAGTGTTTGAAAATTTTTAATTATTTCTCTTGGTTTCCTTTAAGCTCAGATGAAGTTAATAGTAGCCATATCTCCGTTTATCAAACCAGACCTTCCCTATGGCTAATTGCAGGTTACCTCTACACAAATCAACAAACTCTCCCCAAAGCCCACAGAAGTACAGGGGCTACGGTGGACAGAAGAGACTATTTGAAGAATATCATGTAAGAAGCCAAAGCAATTTCACATTCAACTAGACAAATCAGTCAAGTCTAGGTACACAGAAAAACAGGCTGACCTCCATACCTCCCAGATATGATAAGAGAGATATGGTGCTATCTCAGATGTAGACTTCTCTTGTAGTTACATCATGGCGTTGAGCTCTAGAGTGTGTAACACGTTCACTGCAGAACATATACCTTAACCGTAATGATACGGGCTCAATCTCTTCCATCTGTGGAAAGCTGCAGCAATGAGCCACACAGAAAAAAAGTCAAAATGTTCTTGCAAACTGGCTTACATGGCGTTTCTCACAAATTTCTTCATGCTGAGAGAAGAAAGGAAAATGTTACTTGTGTTCCTTTCCTGATTTACCTATTATTCTCTTTTTTGTAGTATATTGTGAGTCATAATAGAACAAACAAGCCCTCAGTTCGTCTGTGCTTTGGGGGTGGGTTGTTATGGTTTGGGGGTTTTTTTTGGACGTTGCAGTTGTTCCCAAGCATTACGAATAGCTTCCAGCTATCACAAAAAACTTAGTATATCGTGCCAAAGCTATTTTCAACCATTTCTATAGAAATTACGACCAGCATATTTTTGTCTATTTATGCAAAAGTCTTTTACTTGCTTGGCAGAGTTCCTGTGATCAGTCCTGAAGCTGTTCTGCATCAAATAGGAAAGTGCAGCTTTCTCCCCTTTTCCCATTAGTTAGCATAATGCCATTTTGTGCAATAAGAGCACAATGGAGAAAGTTGTTGTCCAGCATTTGTTTGCATTTGCTATATGCAACATGTGACTCCTTTCCAAGACTTGTTCCCATAAAAAATCCATCTAGACCTCTTAATACGTGTGAAACGTTTTCTTTAAAAGCTATAGTACATTAAATTCGTAAAAATAATGACTTCTGAGGATATACAATCCAAGCTAGTTTTGAAATCTTTGGTGGGAATATAGTTGCTAGGTGACTGCACCCTAAGATCTTAAATGCAATTTTTCTTCATTTGAGTCCTATGTGTGACTGAGAAATGACACGTAGCAGCCTCAGTCTGGCCCCTTGCAGGAAAGCATTTCTTACCTTGTGTGCATTTCTGAGACTACAGAGACACAAAAGGGGGCCAAGACTTCAGTTCAGCAAGGGGCACCACAGTGTTAGATTGCCTCTGTAATACCCTAGGAAGGAGACTATCTAGTTCCAGCGCGACAGCCTCCTTCCTAGGCTCTCAGTGGCTCCAGTTGTGCCCAATGTGTGCCTCTGGCAGAGCAAACTCAGCACCGTTTCATGCTCCTACCTTCCTCGTGTTGCTGGACAACCTGTGCCATAACTTGGTTATATTGTTATCCATCAAACACACTCCACCATTTGCATCTGATAGGATTTGGTTTACTGAAGATTGATAAAATTAGCCTAGAGTTCCTGCATGGTCTGGTAACTGGAATGCACTTTCGGTCTTTTGCTAAGTACCTCTTAAAAGTTAATTCAGTTCCCTTAGCTGAAGGCCTCTAGTTCTTTTGAAGTACTTTCCGTAAAAACTCCAAGTGCTTTATATAGCGTTCCCAATAGGCAGTGCTGGGAAAATGAGGCTTCGTAGGGGAGGAGTAGTCATTCTGCAGGCCAATGGCAGAGCTGATTACAAAGCACGGGCGTCCAAGTCCCATTTCTCTTTTCCAACAGTTAAAGTAGTTCTTTTCAAACCTAGGAACTGTACCTCTGAGGACAAAATACTGTCACAGTGTCATATTATAAACTACACATAGACATTGAAATATCTATTTGGTACTGGAATGGCGTTATGTTGCTCTGTACATAGCCTAGTCCCAAAGCGGGTTTTGAATTTTATTCTTGGAAGGTCAGGTGCCTAAAATCTAGGAAGTGCTATCCCCAGCATTAAAGTCTCTAAGTGCCTTTTCTGAATTTACCTTCAGGGCACTTTCTCAAGATCTAACAGGGTATCTCGGATAGGGCCAAGGCTACAGCCAGATTTCCAAGTCATGCATGTCAGTTACGTAGGATCACAGGCATATCACAGATGAAAAAATCAGCACGGGGTAAGTTTAAGAAGCTGTCCAAATGTTACACTCTAATGAATTCATCATGAGGAAATCATGTTGAAATGCATTATTTAAGGTTAAGGAACCTATATAGCAAATCCAAGTCACTTCTGGTGACCCAGACAGTGTCAGGCACACATTATTTTTTTAATCAAGCACAGAACTTCATACTTATTTTATGCCACTTAAAAAAGATTGCTAAATAAAAGTCAAGAAATATACAGAGGTCTTCTAACAACTCACCTGCAAATTAAATTGATTGATCAAACTGTAAGGCCTTGGTTCTCACTCACTGGAAAAACACCTGGTCCTTTTCAAGGTGAATGAGGGCAGTCAGAGATAAAGACAGGAAAAAGTGCATACACAGCTCTGGCTGCCTGCATATTGCTAAGTGAAAACATGACTGCATTAGGACTAGACTGATCTCAATCAGTTTCCTTTTCCGCCAAAAAGATTGCCTCCTAGACGTGACAAATGTCCTCCTGTGTCTCTTCTCTCTTTTTTCCTCTCTGTGTAGGTATCTGAAGCTGTTTGGTGAATGATGTCACTTTTGGTCGAATGTCCTGAAAAGATGAAAGCGTTTGCCTCGAGGAAACTATGTTCTATTACACTGAGCCCGTTTACTTTTCTCCTATTGTGCTTTACAACTTGCGAGAGCTGTCTCTGCAGCTAATAAGATTTTTCACTCTGCAGGGTCATTTAAGCTATGGCATCTTCTGTCAGTGTTGGCACTTGAGAGCTTTCATTCTGACAAAGTTGCAAAGCAGTAATTTAAGCAGAAAAAATAGAGAAGGCTACTCATTTTCATATTCAACTTTGAAAATTATTTTTGTAAAGAGAACCCATCCATATAGCATGTCAGTAACCAACAGATCAAACAATAAGTTGATGGAAAATCTAAAAAATATGTATTTTCTGTCCCTTTTTTGAGAGAATTATTAGGAAAACAAAAGGATCTTTTTAATGATTCTATACTACTGTTTAATGATTCTATTTAACAATTCATCAGCCAATGATTTCAAGAGAAGTTGAAGAAATTATAAAGATAAAACATTAAAAACCAAAGTCTACTGATTTTAAAGTAATTCTACAAATCAAGCTGGTTGTTAGAAACTCTCTAAGCTGTATGACTAAAAACAGCTGAACTGTGCTAGAAATGGAGGCATGATTCTATGGTTGGAAATTTGGGTAGCACTCCAAATTGATGCATACAAATCTCACTGCTGGATCAGGAGCCTAGAAAGAAACAATGTTCTGATTTTGTGAGCAACAGGATGCTTTTAAAGAAACACCATGAGAGTACTTGATTAATATCTCATTGAGTTATATGATCTTCTTGTCCTGCGTAGATTTTCTGGTTCTGTTTTAATGTATCGTTATTTGCATGCAAAAAATATTTTGGGAAAAAGGTAAAATATTGTCGATGCCAAGCATTCAAAAACATAGAGCTAATTGCATCTCTTAAAAGTAGAGAAAAAGAGGAGAAAATAGAAAAATAGAAAAAAGGAGAAAAGAGGAGTAATATATATTACTCCTTTTTAGAAAAGAGGAGTAATAAATGGGGGTAAAGGGAAAAAAGAGAGAAGGACTGAGAGAAACAGAATGATTAAAAGTAGAAGTGAAATACGTCTACTCAGAGCTGGAAAGAAGAGCTAAAGAATAAGGGGATTAGAATTACAGATATGATGCTGCGTTTAGAAAAATCTATCATACAGTCTTGAAGACAGTGGGGTGTTTTGGCTTTTTTGCTTGTTTTATTTTTTGCCAATGCTGTATTATGGAGTTTATTTTGAATAAAAGAGAATGACAGGTAAGTTGTTTTCCTGTTCGTTTGTTTGTGTTTTGCTCTTATAGTTACCATATATCCAAAAACTCTTCCCAAATCTCATTTAAACAATTAAAGTTCTCCTTCCTGCAGACCGTCTGGTGGGTCCCTTTTCTACTTTGAACGTCTTGTCAATTCTGATGAGCCTAATACTGTCCATCAAATCAAGAAAGCATACTCTTAAGAGAAATGGTCATATTTCCATATATGCATTATAAGAGATTGAGAACAGCAGAATTTCATGCCCTGGAAAAGAGCAGGATTTAACTGAATTACTGAGAACTCTGAGAAATATAGGGGAAGACAAAATGCATCAGTAACTTCTTATTCTGCCTCAGAAGATATTGTCTCCCCTGTTTCATTTGTTAAGCCTCAAAGCAAGCTGTTCACTGCTAAAAAAAAGTATATTGCAATTGCTCTAATATGTCCTATTAGGTCATATTACTTCTTTCTTAACTATACACAAATCCCCTCTTAAGGCTTTTCTGACTGCACGCTCTTGTGCACAAAGAAACTGAAAAATAAAAAATATAGAACAGAGCATGAACTCCTCAGCCCTGCTTTATTTTTGTTTTCCTCTCCTGTAGACTCCATATGTTCTTGGTCTGATCCTGAAGACACAAGGGAAATCCAGGATTGTGCTCGACTACGTGTAAATCAGCAAGTAAAGTCCCCAACATGTGTGTACTTGTAGAGGGAAAGAGGTGGTGCTGAGGACCTGGTGTTCGCGCTACGTCTATTTTGGGAAAGGTTACTCTGGACTAGCTCAAGTTTGGTCCTACGGACTGAATGTCACTTAGCCCACTTCCCACTGAATTCCATGCTCTTAAAGACAGAAGATGTGTTACCAGAATAAAAAAGAAAAATAAAGACAAGAGATTCATGCTTTTTTCTTCAATATGGCACAAATAGTGATGACCTTTTTTGAAAGGATCCACTAGCTTACAAGCCTCAAAGGACTTGTATCATAAAGAATGCACACTTACAGGAAAAGATGGTACTTACAGCATAGGGATACGTGCTGAAATATATTAACTGTAAACGTATTTGAAAAGATAAAAAAAGAGCTCATAATAAAAGCAGATATAATTATTCATCATTTATTTGTATATGAGCAAGCTAAAATATATGCAAAAGTCTGGCAGATCCTTATAGTAATAAGGATTACTATGGGAAACCTTTACCTTATAAAGAAAGATTAAAGTATTAATTGCCAACGCATTCAGTAACTTCCCAATCATTTTAATATTTTCTAATATCTCCTGAATGGTCTAGAAAAGTAACTAAATAGTAGTTCCTCAATCATTTTTGGACGATGTTAGAAACAATCTCGGAAATTATAAGTCTGTATCCCAATAAGAGGGGATTTAGCAATAAGATACGCGGCATCGAATTAAGACTTCATAATAACCGTGCAGATATTTAGGACTTAACACATCTAGACCACAAACATAAGTAGCAAACTATAATGTCACAGTAGACTACAACTGCTCCCCTTTTCTCCTTCATTTTCCCCTATCTATGCCTGAGAATAAAAACAGATGTGAAGCATATATTATTGCAACAAAAGCATAAGTAAAGAATTGTATGTATTAGGTTATGTTAGGAAGATTTTGCTTTACTGTTTTCATTATTAATACGCTTTATGGGATTCATTTCTGATACGAAGATAGCGTTAAAGATATTTTTTTAATCTTTTATGTCAAATGCTTGGAAAATTTTTTTGGCCAGGTTCTTATACAGACATTTTTATTAGGGATAGTTCTACTGCCTGTAGAACTTAATACTATTGATCTGATCCTAAATCCCTCAATGAAGTAATTTGAAGTACTGACTTAAAAGAATATGTAATCGAATATCGTGTCAAGGTTACTTGTAGATTCAGCCAATAATCAAAGTTCAACAGGGACCTACTAAAAATGGAGGTGTTAAATCAGTAGCAACTGCAGAGATTTTTGGAGCAGGATGCGTCCGTTCAAGCAGGATGAACTTCATATAAATAAAAAATAGGTCAAAGCAAAACTATGAACTGGGGAGATTTTGGCAAGGCGGAAGATCACACATCTCAAGAGATTTCATCCTTTGCAGGTGAAGTAATGAAAACTCTCTCAATAATGAAGAGCAGTTTGAACCAATAAAGTCCCGTCTACACAGAACGTAGAAAGCAGACAGCCAGATCGAATGGGTATCTGCTCCCCTACACATACAAAATGGGAGAACTTGAAAGAATTAGAACTGAATACTGAATTAGAAATACCATACCAGAATCACACTGGAAAGAAAATAATGAGCGGGACACTGTGTTTCCAAGGTACAAACTACATGGAGGGGAAAAAAAAAGAGGCAAGGCTGGAGAAGTGGTACTATACATTAAAGAAAGCTTTCACTCCAATCAGGTAAATAAACTAACTGTATTAACAACTATGGATTAAAAGTTGATTCTTACATAGGAAAAGCATCTTAATAGGGCAATACTACCACAACCTGAGGAGGATGAAGAGAAGGAATGAGGTTCACCTAGGAGCTCCCAAAAGGGCTGTCACTGTGGAATAGCCAGTAATGGGAGGCTTCAGTAGTTCCTTGGAGACTCAGTAATGACAACACTGGGGCATGACCTAAGGCAAACTTTTAGATTCCCTAAATGACTGGTTTATGAACCAGTCAGCTAACTGGGCAACCGACAGGAGGGGAAGCCCTTCTGAAAAGTCATTCTGAGTACTGCTCTAGTACCTAGTTCAAAATGTAACCGTCACAGTAACCACAATGTACTCACAGATATCCTTGCAGGGAAAAGAAATAAAATAAAATAAAAAGTAAAAGCAAACACGCCCCATAAAAGAAAGCATAGACAATCTACCATAGTGTTTAATTTCAGAAAGAACTACACAAAAATGAAGATGCTTGTGAAAAGGATATCAATTAAAAGAAACAGTCAGAAGGGTATTAACCAGGCCAGAGACATGGAGATGATTTATAGGCAAACTACTTGTCAGCTTCCCCTGCAAATTTATCAGTGTGATTTAATAGCAGAGTAAACAACATTATAGGTATCCAAGCTATTCCTCAAGAAGCACAAAAACTAGACTAACACACACAAAAATATATAAGCTTTGATAAGTCAAATACAGAAACCAATAAGACTCCTCTGTTCTCCTCATCCCCACCCAACAGCCTGCTAATGGCATAAAAATAAGTAATAAATCCTCTTGTCAAAAACATCCAGAGCAGAGCGCCTATACGTAAAAACTAAATAGGTTTTTCATGACTGCATTCAGTGTGGAGGAGGTCTTGGAGGTTTCCATTGCTTGAATTCTTCTTTCCAGAGAAAACATCAGGGAAATCTGTCTTAGATCAAACTCACAGTAGAAGAGGTTCTAACAAATCCCAGGAGGAGGGACCACAGTGCCAGGATCAGGTCATATTCTGCTAAGCATTCCTGCAAAGCCCAAATATGACATTCCTGAACTATTGACGTTATGCTGGGCAAACTAGTAAAAATTATGAACAACAACAGAATCTATAGAAAACAGACTAATAGCATAGTCAGGGAAAAGTAAACATAGAGCTTTTAGAGGAAAGGCATGCCTCCTAATTCTGTGAACAATAGGTCTGACTCTGCAGGGCATTCTTATTTAAAAAATAATCTGAACTAACACAAACACCTACAACAGGAACCCTACTTGCATTCTTTTCAGGGGCCTCCAGCAACTTTGGCAGTATTTTTTGATAAGTCCAAATGCCAGCTAAAACACTAGTAAGAGATCAAATTCATGACCTTCATTCAATGTTCTGACAACTTTAAAGAGATACGACCTTATCCTTTACAATAAGACATAATGCTTGCCCCCATGCAATTATTTTGATCATCTCTAAGAGCCAAAACGCAATGTAAAGTCTATAGTCAGTGGACTAAATTCTTCTGCTAGTGACTTCACAGTCTCACTTACTCATGTGTCTACATGCAAGTCAAAGTGATAGCATGGCTTCTGCCTTAATAGTTTAGGGCTTCCACACTATCATCTGAGTTACTGCAGCTATGTCACTATTGCCAGTCTGTCTACATCACTTCAATATTTTGAAATTTATTTCATCCTTTCTTTTGTTTCCTGTTGCATTTGCTATATGGTCTTGTTTCGTCATCTTGAAAAGACAGTTATTTTAAAATGTATATTTTCCTATTGAGTAATATCTAAAGGGACTATTTTTATAGTCAGAATTAACTAAGCACAAGAACTGAGGCAAAGACTGAGACTAAAGTTTTAAAAAGAAGTCTAAATAACTTTATACATGTTAATAAATGTTTCTGACTGTATTCAGATTACACAAATCATATACAGCTCTACCCTTGGAGGCCTATGCTGAGAGGGATGGCGAATGAGGCATTTTTCCAGCGTAAGGCATTGCATAGTTAGTTCAGTGTATGAAATATATCAAGCAATTACATTTTTGCCCACCTAAATTACCTCGTAGGTTCAGCTGATTATAGGACTCTCCCAACTGCTAGGTAGCTGCTGTGTTTCACCTCAAGAGCAGCGGCTTTTCAGCGCTGCAGCGGGCAAAATGATTCCTCTAAGCCTGTAAAATTGTACCCTGCTTTCAAAAGGACCAACGTACGTAAAATGTAACTCGTCTGTATAATGGCACAATTAGCTAAACCTATCTGTTGCTGTCTCCAGTCACATGACCTTATGTGGTTGGTAGCAACTCAGTACCTTGGAGCTCACCACTGCGCTCTTTTGCGTTACTGGCAGGGAACACTGGCGGTGCTCTGGGTGTTTTAGTAACTCGTATACACACAGTATAGAATGGTACTTTGGCTAATCAACGCATGGCTGATGATAGGAGTGGGATACAAGAATAAGTGGATCAATAATCTGATCTAGCAATGCAACTTTTTGGCAAAAAGCATTACGTAATTTAATGAGTCAGTCTATTTAGGAGTTAGACTTCTTCACATAGTCCAGAACAGAGAGTGAGTCACCTAACACGGTTCAAAGGTACAGGCCCTACGGCTGACCAGTGCTTTTACGTCCCCTGTGCACAGCACAGTGCTGCAAAGCACTAACCCCAACTGAGATCTGAGAACAGTTTAGCCACACTAGCACAGCTCTGCGTGAGAGACTTGAAAACGTCTCTTAAGAGCGTTTACGCTTCCGAACGCAATGTTGTGCTGCTGGGGGCGCTGCCTTCCCCTCTGCAGGCTCCTGCTCTCTCCTGTGCCAGCGGACGAGCTGGTGCCGTCACATCTTGAACCGGTTCTGGGAACTCACCTGGCCAAAACAGGCCTAGCAAAATAGAAGGGCTGTTGTGGGGATCAGTTCCCTGAACCACTGAGTGCAGGAGGGAGCAGGAAAGGAGTGGTAGATATACAAGGCCGGACCGGAAAGCAGCTGCCGACTTCGAATGGCTTCAGCTGCCGTGGAACTGCATCGTTAGGGTCTGAAGGAGTTTAGGCGGTTTTGAAAATGCTACCCACTCTTTACAAATAATCTTACTTTTCGTAACTGTGTGCCTTGAGAGGTCACATGCTTTTCAACAGGAAGCAACGTGAGATGTGCTACAGCATGGAAACCTGCTCCAGCTGGCTAAATTAATAAAGCCAGATGCCACAAATACTCCTATTAAGTCATAAAATGTTGGCCCTGCTTATTTCCATGGGGAGGTTAGTGACAACTACAAAGGTACTGACTTGGAAGCTGTATAGAGCATTAAAGTTACAACAGCAGAAGAACCTGGAAAAGGACTTCAAACATCAAGGTGATTTAACACTACAGGTACAAAATAGCAAGATGAAAACCGTATTCCATGTTAAGCCTCAGCTCTGACAAGAACACTACTTAAGGAGCATAATCCAGACTCTGTCTTAAACTGATAATAAACCTGCGTTCTGAACCCTACAGTGACTTCTTAGAGATTTGGTCCCCCACAGCTCTCATGCACGGCGCCCATGACCACTGCAGGAAGGGGCAGGGGGGAATCACCTCCAAACCCCAAACTGAGGTCAGTTATGAACCAAGTGCAGCATTTGCCCCCTACCACTCTTGTTGTCTACAGACCAAGAATGTTTGGGATCCACTGCACTGGAACCACACTCTTCCAGAAGACACTTCTGAAAGGGCCCAAATATGCAACAAAATAGTCCACTACAAACAGGAAGAACAGTTTGTATCATGGTTGAAGAGCTACTTTGGCAAGCAGAGGTGCAGTCTGAAAACATCGAGGGCTACAGCAGAACGCTTTAGGAAGTTGCAGAGACCCAGAGCACAAGGGAGAAATATTGAGGAGTATTTCCTCAAGAAAAGTAGATGCTTATGGGAAGAAAGTTTAGAGAAAAGGTGTTAGTTTTTGTTTTTGTTGTTGTTTTGTTTTTTTTTTTACCCAGCTGAGAGCAATAGAGGTTTCATTACTGGATTACACGGGAAATAGGACTGGGCCCATAGGAGAAATAAATCTACCAGGTAATATTTTATTTGCTCAGAAAGACTCCAAATATTTCACACCATTATTATGAAGTATATAAATATGAAGTGCCTTTCTGATAAAGGTAGGCCAAACTGATTTTTCCAGGGTCAGTGAAACAAAATAGTAAAAGTACACAGATTTTAGACACAAGCGCTTGAGAGCTACAGAGACTTCAAATCTGCAGTGATGAAGCTGCAAGTAAAAAAGTAATAGAAAGTTAAAAACAAACAAATGTTCATTTCAATTTTCTATGCTTACAGACAGGCTGACAAGCAATAGAGAGCCAGCCTGCTTCAAAGTCCTAAAGACCGAAAGGCAGACAAAAGAGAGCAATACTGCCGCTTTTCGTTTGAAAAAATCAGTCAGGCAACCAACGTGCATGGTGCAAACGATTCTGGTAGCAGGCAGCTAGAAAACAAGCCAAGCCAGCTGTCACATTTCCTAGGACCGCCAGAACTAATCAGAAGATTAGGGAATGAACCAGCTGACAGCACTACCTCCTGAAAAGCCTGGACAGACGACCACTCGCCACAGAGTTCCCTTGAAGTGCTACAAGGTGAAACAATCACATCTACAGTTCCCAGCCTAAATAATTCCTTACTCAAAATCAATGTTTTCAGCAGGTGCTGAACGTTATGAGCATTGTGTAGCATTCTGATAAAATTTTTCATTTACATAAGCACCCCAGGAGAGGAGCGCAAATATCCAACTTCTCTAGCAAAGGTACTTCATACAGTTCCTAGTCAGCAATATTTAGTTCAGCTGTTTTTCTCTTGCACAACTCCTTTCATTTAAAGAAAGCTTTCTCCACCCCTCCAGCTGCCTTCCCTGAAAAGCACTTCACTCTGGACGTTTTCGCCCTGCAGTTGCACTCTGGTAAACGTGGTGAGGAATTAAATTCTTCTCCTGTGTGATATACAGGGTGGCTTAGACCCACTAAAGAAAATTAATGTAGAGCCCACTAGCTGCAGCATTATAACAAACAACTGCACAAGGCATTCTATTTGGTCCTAGGCAGCCTGAAGTAACTGCATTTTATATTACGTTATGGTGGTGCCTATGATGAAATATAACCATGAATACGTGCAAGGATTTTGTATTTTCAGCTTGATCCAAAAAATGAGTTAAGCGTTTGGCTTCTCAGATGGGATGAAATAGTTTCTGCACCCTGACCTCCAAGAGAGATGACAGTTCTGACACTGATGACAACATAGACCAAATGGTTCTAACAGCTCAAATATTTTTTTGGATGTTTGGGTTTGTTCTGATGCACGACCCCTGGTCAGCAATTCTGATGAATGAGAGCAACAAAGTGTTGTGAGACACTAGCTCTGAAAAACAAAACAAAACATAACAAACAGAAAAAAAGGAACAGACAAACTATTCTGTATAGCCAAGTAAGTCAATCATGTTGACAATTTCATCGTGGAGATAGACCCGTGTTTACGAAAGAATCCCGAAACTCCACTTTGAGACAAGACATGGCAAAGGACCAAGGCCAAAACTGGGTCAGGGAGAAAGAAGTGGGGCTAGCCCTGTAACCCTGTCAAAAGATCAGAAATAGCACAGTAGGAAATCCCTAGGAGATCAAATCCCTCTTATCCCATATAGCTATCCCCTGTTGCATAGTTGGTTTTGGTTGTCTCCTTTCAAGCTGTAAAGGCCTAGATACTTTTCTGCAGAAATCAGAAGTCTGCCTGGGCAAAATATGATAATTAATAATTCTGAGTTATCTAAAATGCAAAGTAGGCTGCCAGATATGTTCCATTAATGATCCTTTTTCAATTAAAACAGTATTTTCCTTAAAATTATTTCTTCATGAATGTAGGTCAGAGAACAGCGAATGTATTTCATTGATCAGAAAACTGGAATATCTTAGCCTAGTTAAAAGAGTTTTAAATTTAAACTTATTTCTAAAATGGTCCAAAGAGATAAATATAGTAGAGAGAGAGAGATAGAGAGACAGATGGAGGTGAGGGTGTGGGGGGGTGTGTTGGAGTGTGGGGGGGGGGGTTGTGCCCCCCCCCACAATTTAGAATGACCAAAAAAACCACTCCAAATATTATTATAAACTCAAAACACATTAAATTTAAATCATGCATGCAACAGATTTGACCACTTCTAATTATCACCCAAACCAAATTGCCATGCTCTCATACCATATTGCCCACTCTCACTTCATGTAGCCAATCTTCCCCAGGATTGCCTTGCAAGCGAGCAAGAGATACTAACGCTTTGATATCATTTCCTACAAAATAGCCCTTGACAAGCTTTATTTTTTTTTATTTTATTTTTTTCATTATGTGCTTAGCAATCCCACACAGCAATATGGACACATGTAATTCTATGAGTGTACCTCACACTTCTACGCTCCTGCAAATGACTCCCACCTTCCTGGAAATCTACATGCAAACCTCCTACCTCCCAAATGCAGATGGTATTAATTATCTTAAGGAACCTAAATGTTTACAACAGGGATTTAGCATTTTGATCAAAATGTTTCTCCGCTAAGTATTAGTACAAAAATAGGTGGAATAATGAGTGCTGGCCAAACTAGAATCAGAAGTAACACACGTGAATTTATAATTTTCATGCAATTCTGCTTGAAACAGTTACTCAAAGGTGTAATTATTGCCAAGTGATCCAGCATCTACTTATCATAACGTAAGGTCCAATTTTGATACAGCAACTATCCACTCATTCGAATGTACCGTGACACTCTATTCAGGCACAAACATACCAAGAACTACCCTTGCTTCTACTGTGGGAACCCAGAGGATTTCTACTGAGGGTACGAAGAGCAGAACTGCGGTACAGCCTGGGGATTTTCAGATGTGTGTTTGTTGTGCTTAGCTGTTGACCTGTCAATGAGTTATTGTGAATTTAAACTGAATGCAATCCATAAACGCAAAAAAGGGAACTTCATAATACGTCAGAAGTATAAACTGGCTTGGCAGTCCTTAAAAACAAGGCACCACAGGGCATATGATGATATCTGCCCTGCCGCAGATCTCATTCTAACCAGCAGCAACAACTACCGCAAAAGACCTGATGCTGCCCGTGGGCTGTCCCTAGTTTCCCTACCAGTACTAGCACCAGTGTGGCCTGTTTGCAAGAGGAACACCAAATCATTTTAGTCACCGGACTGAACAGCCATCAAGTGGTAATTATGTGATGATTACGTGCCAGAGTTATCATTAAATTGTCATTTATTATTATTATTAGATATGCAGAACCATAATTGCATCTAAGAACCAATCTGGATTTGGGGTTCACTGGACCAACCAAGCAGAAAGAGAAAGCAACAGTCACTGTCTTCCACGGTAATATTCTACTCAGACAAGGCAAACGCAGGATGGGGAAATACGTATAATATATTAACAAAGCAAAGAATGCGAAGATAATAAATGGCACGATTTTTCCAGACTTTTTTCTTTTTGGAGGGGAGTGAGAGAAGAGCAGGGGAAATGGGATACCGTCTTAAAAACATGGACAAAAGGAAATAAAGTAACAGAGGGGGAAAGGACAGAAGAAATAAAAGGTAGACGGCCAAGTGTGAATGGTACCTGGAAGCTATGAGAAGGCAAAGAGCATGTGAAGGGAAAAATTGCTAGTCACTGTAGGCCAGAGACAGTTCAGTGAAAACCATAGGAACTTATATGAAAGTCTTCATTTTCTGAGCTAATGTGTTTGGTTGTTTGCACTTTGCAATTTCTTCCTTCATCCTCACCCTCACGTAAGCCTCAAAATGAGGAGCAAGGGGAGACATCACATCAGCTCTAGTGTCCCCTGTACGTATCGTCAGCATACATGTGCGAAAGAGAGACAGAGAGGAAGGTTGTAGGGTGTAGGTCTTGCAGAATTCCTACACCACTTCTCAACCCTGAGAGGTGTGCATTGTATACCCTCTATATTTAATGGGATGGAGAAGGAAAGAAGATAATACATTGAAATACCTTAAAAACGGATTACTTAATGTCCTGTAGTACACTTTTAGAGTTCACAATTAATCAACCTGACGCACGTGGTCTGTGAAGCCAGGAATAACTTCAGGAAACAAGAAGAGAACATACCTGCCTCCGTGTTTGCTTTTGACTTTTATCTGTTAATATCACGCTTTTTGGTTTGTTTGCAATGGGGTATTTTGTTTGGGATTTTTTTACAACTAATATCGATTAAGTGTATGGGGCAGTTCCATAGAAAGCCTTTTTCACATTAAAACTGATCATGCACGACCACTATTTGAGTTGGCTGTTACCTTACTCAGGATTTTGTGCAAGTAGCTGATACAACTTGTATATTGATTTGGAATTTGTGTTACCCTTGTAGACCACAGCGCGTTGTTTCCCACAGTGTTCTGCAGTCTGACACAATTCAATGGCCTGAATTAACTTTACTGAGAGATCATTACATTCTGATGCAAAGAAAAGGGAGATACAGATTAAAAGAGGTGGGGCAGGAGTTTCCAAGTCTGCCACCAACACCATGGGCATCAATAAAATCTCTTCTAAAGATCTCTACTGAGAATATTACCCAGTGTGTCCTAGGCATCGGGCACAGTGAGGCAAGCATAAAACGGTACGTGGGCAACAATCCATAAAACAAGAATTTCTTTGACAATTACACATACCATGTTCTTGATCATAATTTCCATGAAGGTAATGTGATATGGGAGGCTAGATAATCAGACAGAAATCCACCAATCACATAGACACACACACAAAAAGCACAGACTCCGGTTCTGTAAGAGACACAGGTCTCGTTCAGCCATAGGACACATAGTGAACAGCTAAGACGAGGCTCACTTAGCTGAGTTCCAAGTTGAAAAATAGCAACATGCTGCAATCCTCACCTAATATTCAGCTGGCTTCTTGAAGGCTTCCCTTACACAACTCTCAGTTTGAGTTTAGCTTCCCCTCTCTCTCCCTACAATCCTTTAATAGTGTATTTGACCTCACTCTCTGCTGTATAAATCCCTGTATTCATGACAGGCAACTGCGACCATTCCTCTAGCTGCAAGGAAATACACTTTTCCTGGAACAGATCAGTGCCTGAGATCTATACACACAGCAAACCAGCAACGGTATTAGGAGTGCTCTACTAAAGAGCTCATAACCACGTAACCGAAAGCATACTTGCAGAGAAAAGTAAGGGACAAGATATCACAGTGACTGGCAATAAAGAGAGAAAAAATTATTGATAGAAGACATGGGAAGCTTATGGACAGAGGTGACAGAGTTCCTTACCCTCCCTGCAGTCAGGTTCTTTCTAATATATAGACATTAACAATCTACCTTAAGGCAATGTGAATGAGTTAATGATATGATTGCTATGCTCATTTGTTATCAAGCTTCAGTGCCTTAATATTTACTATTTACTATGAAGCACACAAATCATTTGGGAGGAGACAGGAACCATCTTTCTAGTCTATGTTAATATAGTGCCTAGTTCAACACAGTCCTGATCTATGCCTTTGCTTGGGAAATTTGGGGGGTTTTTTGTTTGTTTGTTTGTTTTGTTTTCTGGTCAAAAGGAGGAAGGAGGTTTTGCAGAAAGGAGGTGTAAGGTTTTAGGGGGTGATCTGCTTGTCTGATTAGCATCTGCCTGCCCCTCACTTCCCCTTTGATTTCTCTGCATTGCATTAATTTCATAGGGATTACTAATATAAGGGGTAGTACTATATACCCTGATAATTGAATGGGAAATGATTAAGAAACACTAGGACAGCACTATAGGATAACCTACAGGCCATGCTGTCTTTCCTGTATCATAGCTTATGAACCTAAAGTTTCCCCTTTCAGGAGTATAGCGCCTATAATGCCATTTTTAAATGGAGCCAAAGAAATTTCCAAAAATATTACTATTCTTTTTCTAAAGGAGTAACTTCTCTGTACCAGCTTAACTCATCCAGACCTCCAGTTTCCATAGACTCATTAGACTCCCTAGCATGAAAATTTAGCATGTGCTTCTCATATGCTCTGTCTTCAAAGATTGCTAAGGCTCTGGAAATCCCCAGTCTTGATGCTGTGTTGCTTGTACTCTTCAGTGTGATTAAGAACAGAAATGTAAGCTGTGCAGTTACAACCATATGATAGCCCAGACATGATCCCTCCTGGCAACCCAGATAATAGCACTTATCTGTGCCATTCTCTCTGATCGTATCTTTCTTTCTCCTCTCTGTATGATCTCAGCCTGACAAGCTATATTCTTCCCTGTTACTGAGCACATGGCCATAAGAAAGGTCTTAAAATGCTTCTTTTCTAGTATATTCAGAGTACTAATTCAGCGCTGGGAAATGTATTCTGGCTTATTCAATAAAGGGATATAATCAGACACAGAATTCACAAACCAAAAAAACAGCATCGAGTAGATTTTCAGTTTATATAAACTAAAAGTGCTATGGTGGTAAGTATATTCTGGATCAGGGAATAAAGTTCAATTCTTAATAGTGGAATGTATAAACAAACCCAGATATCTCTCCTGTTTGAATAGGCTTCCATAATTAATGAAGCACCTATCAATACACGTTTACTGCCAGTGCCTGAGCAAGCAGTTGCACTATTACACCAGTACCATTTTAGTTCACACTTCTGATTGACTGGTACTAGTACTTCTTACACTGACCTTTGAAACACTGCATCTTTCTGCAGTCTAATAATTAACAAAGGCCAATCACAAACTGACTAGACCTGCAGTACACAGTCAGTGCTCACGTGTACATCTAGGAAACTATCAGTCTGTGGTCCTCACGGAAATTCCCCTGAGAAAGACATGACTCAGATGGCCTAGCAGTAGGAACTTGGTCCTATAAAGCTGCCATGATCTTCCAATACGATACAGTAGCTCAAACTCTTAAAGTTATTTCTGCACTGCTCTGTTCAACGTTGCAAGAACCAATGCTCTAGGTTTAGAGGATCAGCTCTCCCGAAAATCATGAATCAAAGTCATGCAACTTTCTATGACTTTTCATGATAGCTTTCAAGTGTTTTGGCCTACATTGACTTCAACAGCCACCGTCTAACTTCAGAAGAGGTTTGTACGCAACCCTCAAAGGTGTTCAAAGAAATGCTCCTGGCACGGTTGGAATGCTGTTGTAACGCTGTTGTAATACAACCTCTGCAGAGCAAGTCATCGGGGGTATCTACCTCGGGCCCATGTTGGAAGCCCAAGGTCTTTGATCAAGGGCCCGAGAGAATCAGGCCTCCCTGGGAATCAAAGGCAGAAGGAAAGGCACTTAAAACCACTTCTCAGAGTCTAACCATCTTTGCCTTCTTGTCCCAAATAAATACCTGAAGCAATAGGGACTCCACGAACCATTTCTGTCTGCATTATTTTTTACTTCACAGATTGGATACGGCTCCTGATGTGGGCTCTGACGAGTAATTCCCAAGTCAACATTCAACAAACTTCGCCCTACTAGCAAAAAAGTGATTTTCTGCCTTTTCTTAGAATTTGCTTCAGTGTGAACCAGAACTTTCACCAGCGTTCAAGTTTTTCAAGGTGTCTGCTCATGAAAACTTGGTTGTGGAGAATACTGCAAAGCAGCTGAAAGTGTTCAGCCCAGCACAATTGACTTGGATACAAATCCATAGAGGTATTTAGATACCTAATCGTCTCTGAAAGCAACCTGTGGGCTCTGAGACATAAATAACGTTAAGGATCTGTGCCTCACAGCCCAAGTCTCATTCAATGTATGCATAATGTAGTATCTCAATGCATAATGTAATCATCAACATGTCTTAAATTATCTGTAGAGTTATTTAGCCTTCATAACAGTGGGTTTAGATATTTATGCTTAAACAGCTTTACATTTACTGACTACTATTGGTGATGAGCCCTGACTAGGTCACTGCTTTTCATGGAGGAAAAAAACAAAACAAAACAAAATAAAAAAATACCCTCAGCCAAGTATTTGTTTCAAGCCTTAGAAGCTAAAACGCTTTAATCTGCAAAAGACTACAAGTAGCCAGAAGATCAAATCTTGAAATCTGTATTTCACTTTTCCTTAGGCTTTTCCAGTCAAAATTCCCACTGAAGTCAGCCTCCGACCACATTCCTCCAGAAGATCGCTGGCTTCATCCCTGTACAGTTCTTTATGGATTCTCCAGTGTGCTAGTCTTGCGCTAATCGTTATCTGAGCAGTCTTCATTAGCAGAGTGAAATCAACATTTGTACTCGAGGGAATAAAATAGTGTTTATTTTCTTTACCCTATCACATTAGAAAGAAAAAAAAGAGAGAGAGAGAGGGAGAAAGAAAAAGAGAGGGAGAAAGAAAGGGAGAGAGCAAAAAGAGAGAGAGAGAAAAAAGAGAGAGAGAGGAATGTATGGATGGACGGACAGACGCATGTAGAGAAAGAGTAGGTAATAGTGTCCCGAATCCTGCATGAACTAACTTCACCAGAGACAGATGTCTAAAATAAAGTCTAGTTCTCGTCTCACTTAAAATTAGTGAAAATCTGAGCTAACTCTTTAAAAAATACCAAATTATTTTGAGCATACATAACGAAAACAAGCTTTTGATCTAGGCCATTTTTTTTGCATAGTACTCAGACATGCATGAACAAATTTGGTACAGATATCAGGAAGAACTATGTAAATAATAACTGAGGACAAAATCTAGTTCATTTTCCAAAATGACTGTGCCTTAAAATACTCTTTAGTTGCAGCAGAAAACTAAATAACGTTATAACAGTATTTAATACATTCTCTAAATCTTACCAAGATTAGTTACGTTGCAAATACTGAAAATACATGATCCATGGCAAAATTAGAAAACCATTCAACTCATTTACTGCATCTTTGCTTTGGACTTGATTTTCAATCTATTCACAAGTTATTTAAGTGCAGCCAAGTCAATTAATTATCTGCTCAGACACCACATTGATTATTCCATAAAAGAAAGGTAGGATTCACATACTGTCTCTTGGTCCTGCATAAAGACTGAAATACGATATCCAAAGAAAGGCTTGTAATGCTGGTGATCACACAGAGTAGTATAGCTATTCTCCCCACCCCTACTTCCCAAAGAAGAACAGTAAAGAATTTACTCCAAAGCCTAAAGGTCGACAATGGTGCAAGTCACTGAAAGAGATTAAATCGTTCAAGACGGATGTTATTTAATTGATATAAGGGTGTATATGAAGTGTCTGAAACAAGCCTGTTAACACAATCACTTTTTGCACAGGAAAAGTATACACGTTCCTATCAATAGCAAATTATACTATTGTTTGCTATTATGCTAGCAAATTTTATATATATATAAATATATATATATATATGTATATATACACATACACACACATACACAAAATAGCACAGCTACAACCCAAATATATTCTATTAACCGAAAAAATCCCCCTCTTCACAAACTAACTGCAATAAAAACTTCACCTGGGCTTTAACGACGATCTTCTGACAGAGAGGAGTGGCTAACAGCACTGCGTTCAGAGGGGGCTGTTGGCAGCCTCCTCATTGGGTTCTACAGGAATGATGCTGTGCCAGCACATGGGAAAATCTGTCAAATATCTTGCATCATACTAGTCATATTTACAGTCTAAACCTCACTTACAAGAGCAGTTATACAATACATTTTAGAGCTTTCCTCTCAAATAATCCAGATCCGAATGAGTATGATAGAGGCATTTTTTCACTGGGGGATATGACTTCAAAATGAATGTGCTTAAATATAAAATAGTCTTCCTGAAGACAGACAAATGCTTCTACTCGAGAGCACAGTGTTTATGAAACAGCAGGCCCTTCAGTTGCCCTGGAAACTATATTTGTAAAGGGCCACAATTTATATTGTTCCTGAGGCTTTTAACATCTGCATCAAAGCTTCAGAAAATGAGAACTGCCAGGGAGTATTTATTCATAAAAGAAACAAACTTCACTTTAAGGAGGTGGAGTGGTGTATTTTTTTTCTTAGTTGATGATAAATGATCTTTCAAGAAGCAAAATAAGAAACTATGAAGTTGTACACTTGTGACGTGTTTACGGAAAGTCAAGAGCAATACACCTACAATGTTACACTTGCTGCCCAGGGTTACACGAAGAGCTTACTAACCAGACAGAAGAAGAAAAAAGCAACACCAACATTTTAAGTATTGTCACCATTTCTGTTTACCACTGTTCAGCAATGAAACTGAGCTTGCACCCAGACCAGACACCTCAGTCAGATTACTAGCTACTGTATAATCACAGAGTAAAGGAGAGTCCCTTACAAAAAACTTAAAATTCAGAAAGCTAAAATTAAGCAGGCAGTAAAAGTTCAAGTACTTAACTGACAAAATTGTGATAGTGCCAGGAAAAGGAAGGGCTTTATTTTTTAGAAGAATTATTTCAACTTAAAAATATATATATGCATACTCTGTCAGAGGTTCACAAATTTCAGTTTAGTTGTTTTAAGATGATTTAAGAACAGAAAGAGCCCATCCACTTCCTACTCTTTCCTCAACTCAGATACTGAAAACGATTGAAGGAGGAATCTTGATGCTCATACTCAAGCAAACTCATAACTGAAGTCAGTGCGTGAATTGCTTATTCAAGGAGGAAGTAAAACACACAAAGAGTTATCCTGATTTTTCCCATTTCTGCATCAATTTCCACTCTTGAAAAGAGTGAGGAATTGAAGAGGCACCAAGATGAATTCCTCTTCTGAGGGTCTTGCACAAGACGGAGTTGTGGACAATTTGCAGAAATCTCTATTTACGGCTTGTGTAATAAGCAAGTCCAGAAAAGATATCAAAAAAGAGACCTTCCTCTAGTCATGGAGATGCTTAGAGATGAATGAAGGGGAAATCTGTGCGCGTGCTATGCAAGAACACTAATGAGAAAAAGAGACAGACAGAATGCAGAAATTAAGAGGCCTCTGACTCATTTCCTTTGGGAGGGAAAAAATGAATGAGGAAAGAGAAAAAATAGAAAACAGGCAGGATACTTCTTTCAATATCTTTCAGAATAAATCTGCTCCATCTTTGTGTAGGCAATCGTAGACTTTAGACTAGCATTTACCATATTCAAATGTAATATTCAAATAGACAGCAAAACAGGCACAGTGGAAGTACCACAAATGAAAGCAGACAAAAGAAGGGAAATGGTGATTTTGCATGATATTTGATAAAATCAACCACTTATATTCCTCATATTGTAAACTTTTCATCTACTATTTAGTTATTTTAATTTGCTTTTCTGACGTATGCTTCAACCATGTGCTGTCAAAACACAAAACTACAGGTAAAAGGCCATAACATGTATGATAATGTCTTCTCCTAATACAAAATAGCTTAAAACAGCTTCTAGGAATCAATATCAATTAACACAGGGTTAAACGGCAGCTTCCCTTCCTCTTTTTCGTTTGACTAACCACTGATTCCTCTAAGCTTCCTCCCCACTTGGCCAGGTACACACATCCTACATCTATTCATTTTGTGCAGTGGAGCAAAGAGAAGACAAAATTCTTTGCAGGTAAACCAGTGAACTGTTTCCAAAAAAGTCTATTAATATTCCTTTAGAAATATCAAACAGAAATTAAAATTACTTTTCTAGAAAACATAGAATTTAAGGATCTTTTTTCAGGTTTCACATCACTTAGTCTTACAATTTCAGTCTCTCAGCACTGTCATAATTAAAATACAATATGTTCTGGGAAAAGACCATTCATCTGTATCTCTGCATTCTATCTGGGATGTAAAATTATAATGAATAGCCATTATAAAGTACAAACTATAGCTGGTTTCTTATAAAATGTGACGGAAAAATATTCAAAAACATACTTGTAGCTTCAGTTTGCCCAAGACAGAAAAAATTATGACATGAAACAATTCCAACTGTTATTGGAAAATATATGTATGAATAGCTATTCTTGGCTGTGTTCCTTGATGCCATCACTTCGGGTAAACAAGATCAACCTCTCATCTACAGCTTGTGCTGTTAATAACAAAGCTATTGAGGCAAATATGTTGGAAAAAAGTTTAAGTGGCTCATAAACATGCTCCATTTAACTGTAACATGAAACTCTTCACTCTTTTATGAACATCCTGCCCCAAGTCATCATGCAGACAAGAGGAAAAGGTTCATCTCAAAGTAATTGAAAAGAAGACATGACAGTACAGCTTAGCCCAGAGTAAATGGAAATATCTTAAATTATTCCTTGGGGCTTTGTGATGCTCAAGATGAAGCCTTTACTTTATGAAAACCTTGTCCCAGACAACCGCAGCTGGAGTCAGGCGACGTGCTCTATTCTCATTGATCTCTAAGTTCTGCCAAATTAATTCATTTCTCTATGTCTCCAAATTTTTTTCCTATTCTTTGCCACGTCTAGCAAGAGGACAAAGGATTGCCTGTTATTTGTGTACTTGTAACAACCAGCAAACTGAAAAACTAATTGAAGTTGACACCTGTAGGCATTACCATAACATGAATGGTAAATAATAAGAAGAAAAACTGAATTTCAGACCAGAATTTGAAGAGTAAGGTTCTTGAGCAATTCCTTGTTTGTTTTGTGTTAATATTGTCTCAGCTGTAATGAGAAAACTGTGATTTAGACACAAACATCTTAACCAAACAGTGCTTCCCTGAGACACTACTACAAAGTGAGACTGGTTTCAAGGTATATTTTAAAGCACTGCATCACTAATTTTCAGTAAACTCTCTCTTGCCTTTTCCATGAATTTGCTGCAAGACATTTATATTTGAAAATATGCATCCAAACTACTACGCAAGGCCTCTTCCTGAAAAATACTGCGGGCCAAACTAACAGAAAACTCTTGACTGTATGAGAATGCTTCAGTGCCGAGGAGCACGGGCAATTACAGAGTGTCATCTTTGCTACCATAACTAAGATTTTTTGGGGTGTCTTTCTTGTAACTCAGGTGTTCAGAACCAAATATAATCAAAGTAATAGTAAAAGGCAGAAACTATTTTGTATGCAGAGTAGCTAGTTTCCCTCTGTTCTGAAAGAAATAACATAGTTACATAACATTTCCATAATAATATGAAAAACCCATTGGTTTCCCATACCAAAATACACCATCATGCACAACTGGTACCAGTGACACTATTATCTTTAACTGCTCCAGAACAGACAGATTCTTGTGATTCACTCATTGAGCCTGCCATAATCGATATCCATACAAAACTTCTTTATGGATGCTGAGATGATTGTTAAAAGTTTTGGGGCATTGAAAGATGCCTAAAATGTATGAATTCACAACCTTGAACTCAAATTCATTTGCTAAAGCCATTTGGAAGTTACTTCCTACTTCTGGCAGTCTCTCTGTACAAACAGCTAAAGTGGGCAGTCCTTGGATTACTTTTAAGAGGTCTTTGAAACATAAGGAAATATAATCGTTGGTCCTTAACAGTAATTTATGTAAGTGAATTGTTTAAAGGTTGGGCACCTCTGCCGCAAAACGTTCACGGGTCCATCAGTGAAAACCATTGCTTTAGAGCACACACTTAATCAGTTTAACCTTTAAGCATATCGCCTGATTTACCTACTTTCCAAACAGCTGGATCTAAATTAATGCGCTTGTGTTTAGCGATAAACTGAAAAGCTAGGCTGCCTTTACAAAAGATGTCACCAGGGGCTAAATCTACTCCCACTGATGTGCACACACCACTGAAGTTATCATGGGTGTTGCTGCAGCACTTCATGAGGACATGAGCTGACTGAACAGTCAATCTAAGTAGCTCTGCCCTCTCTGCTTCCCCGGTTCCTCAGCCCTGTTCCCACCTGATCCTGCCAGCATCAAAGTCCCTGCAGCCACGATCAAGACTAGCAGACTCATCCGAGAGCTGTTGCTGCTAGACTGGTTCAAATCCGGATCAGCTCCCTGTGAGATGGTGTGAGTGCCTGTGAGATGGTTCCAACAAATTTGGCGTAATTTTCCTGCCAAAACATCTCCTAAATACTCCCCAACAAATCCGTCCTCAGCTGCAGTGCAGAGCTGTGCCAGCGCTCTTTTGTCATTTTATAATACACATAGATGCACATTATAATGCACATAGATGAGATTACAACAGAGAAGGGAAAGGCTGAATTGCCAAAAGGAAGCTGGTTACTTGATGGAGTCCATAAACTCACATACTTAATCTGGACTGACAGATTCCCAGCTCATAGCATACCTGTTACCTCAGATGGGACCGTATGGAGTGCTGTACATGCTTCCCAGTGCCATAGGCACAACTAACCTAAAATGAAAGCTGGAGGGAGTGACTTTGGAGTGCCTAGAGTGAATGCACCATCACTGCCTCAGCATGGCACACCAAGGTACGGTGCCCATACCTTTCACCACCTTCTGTATACAAAGCCCTGTGTTCCAGTTTCCCTGCCACAGGGGAAAATCTGTTAGTTGGAGTTACTGTGATATTTGCACACATTATACAGCAGGTACAAATGTGAGATAACATTCGTACATACAACGCTCAGCAGTGGGACAACATGCTTTAGACCCCAAGTGCACTAACAGGCTAGTGCGAAGAGAAGTCTGCTTCTTGCCTTTGGCATTAGGATTGTCACTGGCAGTCTTCTGTGTCCATCAGTTTAATAAGGACTAAATTAATCCATAAAATGGAAGGTAGGACCAAGCCGCTGGTGTTTGTTAATTGATAAAAGCAAGTCTTTGTATCTGATTATTTATTTAAATCTCAGAACTTTTCAAAAATAATTTCAATAATGTTACATTTAAGGAAAATATGAACAAGAAGAACACATGAATTTGTGTGGTATGAAAATAATCTTGTTTTAATGCAGTCTCTACAATGAAATGGGTTAGGCTGCAGTTTGGCTACAGCTGTAGAAGACTTTTCAAGGGTAACATCTGTTTGTCATTCAAATACAAATTGCTTACTGTTAAAAATGTTAACTAACAAAAGATCAAGTCAATTTTTGCCCGTGTATACTTCTCAGATATATTCCCACTTAATGCACCAATGCACACATTTGCACTACCTATATTAACTGAGGTTTTCAATTTTTTCCATGAGATGTGCCTTAGAGAGTACATTATTTTAGCAAGTGCTTTCTGAAATTTTCCCATCAAAGTATTTGAAGAACTTGAAATTTCTGAAAAAGATAAAAGCCACTAGATATATTTGAGCCCTCAGTTTTCTGCTTTTGTTTTAAGTCTATACCTCATAGGAATACAGGCATCATTTAAAATATGTATTGTTTAAATCTAGAGCTCTGCTTGGAATCAGTTCATAACTCAACAGTAAAAAACACTCATTCAGTCTCAAGAAAAACACTCCCACTTTCTTCCTAACGCTCAGAGGATCCTGTGCCAGGCTAGAAATCCATCCCTGAAGAGAGTTCAGTAGAGGAATAGGTCATAGTATATACAAATGATCCATTGTGCTCATTGGACAAAGATGGAAAAATTTAACTAAAGTCAATTTTTCCTGTGGTACTTTTCTGTCACAGCAAAATCCCTAAAAGAAGTAAACCCAGAAACTACAAACTCTGATAATACCTGTCAACACCTATAGTGATATACCTAAGCCACTGCTAGACCTCTGAGATCTACCTTGATCCCAAGAAGCTTTCCAACAGGAGACAGTTTAAACAACTCTGTGAAAACAGCTGCGAGATCTCCAAATGCTACGGAGATAACTATTTTTGCTGAGGATGAGTAACCTGACCCTCAGGGCTTTCACTGTTCAGCTCCTCCAAGACAGCCTGCTGCATGCCTGCTTTTCAGCCACGGTACCTGGCCATTTCCAGACGACTTACCCCTTTTCCTTAAAGAAATAACAACCTAAAAATACTTTGCATTTACTGCAGCATGCCACATGCCGTCCTAATGCGTTACCCTGCCATAACTTGTTGACGTGTCAAAGCCCTCAGTTCTCCCTTGGGACTGATTAGGCTCTGTGTGACTTTTGCCAGAGTAAAAATCTTGGCCTTTACCTAACAGATTAAAAAAAAAAAAAACAAGATAGTAGACTTTGTACCAACTCAGAGAGATGTTTCCCTCCCATTCTGTTGTTATGCATATTAATACTATCAGAGAGGAGGTCTTGCGAACTTTCATTATAATTACATGTAAGATACGTATATTACCGCGTAAGAAATTTTAGTAAAGCAGCACTGTCCACAGACTAAGGAAACAACATAAACAATAATCTAGCCTAATCTGGTACCTGCAAGCACCAAATAAGTAGTCTTATACTTAGAGCTGCAACTTGTTATGGAATTAGCTGTAGAGAAGATCCTGGTTGTGATACTGTTTTGCTTAGGAGGTCTCTACATTGATAGGTATGTGGGAAGTCAAATTTTGCAGTCTTAGTGAGGCAAGTACCATAGAAATGAAAATGACTAATTCAGTATGGCACCAAAACAGGCACAAGCTCATGGATCAGCTCAATCTGGGAGGTTTTTATGAAGGTGATTAGCATCCCTTCAGGCCTGAAAGGAAGTCCCCACCACAGCCATCAATGTATTTTTGATGGTAATAAATTTGACTCCCAGTTTTCCGGGAACTCTCACTAAAGCTGAGTAAGATCCTTCATTCTGTGTCCTTTCAGGATTAAGCATTTAATACTTTGCTAGTGAGCTTCTGGTTCTCCAACAGTGATGCTACGTGAAACTCATGCTTGCATCTCAGAAACCGGACTGTTGTCGTCAGTCTGTCTTACACATGTTGGTAGGCTATCAAAATCCCTTTAGATGGTAATAAAATTTCGAACAGTATCAACATAAATTTCAATTATGACTCTAAAGAAAAAAAAGCCTTTCCATCGTACAGCTCTGCTCTTGAACCATTTAGTTGCTATAAGAAAAAATACATTTACCAACATTTGTACTGTAGAATAAAATCATCTGCATCAAGGACTGTGTACAGTGAGATTACTGCAACTCAGAAGTGCATTCTATATCAGCTTTGAAATTATTCTTTAAAACTTATAGCCTTAGGAAAAAGAGTTTTCAATTGTCTTGTAGAAAGTAGTTATAAGTCTTGGAATTTTTAGCCTTCTCTTTTGTTTTAACATGTGGAATGGCAGCAACTATCAGGCACAAAGCCAAAGAAGCCATGATAGTACTTGATATTTACCCATGAAAGAATTTTTTTGGAGAACTTTAGATCACAGATTATGTATGCGTCAAATCCTTGCCTTTACAGAGGGCCAGCACAAGCTCTATGTAAACTTCAAAAGACAGCTCCAGGGGCATCTGAGATATGTTGTGAGAAAGACAATTTCTCCCTAAAGTTTCTTACATTTTGCCCAAAAGAAGGACAAATCCTCATGATCAGTAGCCAAGCTCAGTTCTTCAGTACCTGACTGCACCAGAGAAATGGAGGCTTTCGCAAATAACATCATAGAGATTTGGGGCTAAGGTTCATGAGTGCAGATTCACAAACTGACAAGACAGATGAAGTCCCATCACTGAATATCGCCCACCCTTGGGGAACTTAGAAAAGATCAGCATCCTGTCTGCAGTCATGCCCACCCCAGGAGAACGCTCCATCTTCTTGCATCTGGTTGATGTTCTCACTTGGGACAAGTTCAATGGAGGTCACTGGACCAAGAACTGCAATACCTGGCACACAGCCGACAGGGATTGGTTGCATAAAAGCAGCAGCAGAAAAAGAAAAAAGTCAGCAAGCAAGCAACACGTTTTTCTTTTTAAATGATTAGGTCCTCAGATGGTCCTCAGCCAGTAATGCTATGGAAATATTAATTGGGAATGTGAATAATACATAGCTTTGCAAGCGGTCATTGCCCATTTCAGTACTTTTTTCACTCTAACTCAATAACAACTGTAAAATTTCTCAGCATATACTTTCCTAAGTTCCAAGAATCAGAGCAGTGTGTTTTTCACATCCTTATTTGTTAGCAAGCTAGGAAAATCCTAAGGTTTACTCTAGATATTGTTCACCAAATAAATACCTTAACTACGCATAGGTTTGTACTAAACAGTGAGTATTCAGAGACTCATGTGCATGAGCTGCTTAATGTTTCTGTCAGATATCGAGTAAGATTTAGAATAATGCTATTGAGATTTAAAAAAAAAAAAACCCAAGCCAAACAATTTTATCAATCAGTCACCCCCCTCTAGATTTCAAATTTAGCAGCAGCAATGGAACTGATTAAAATCTCAGCAAAGGAAGCTCGCTCTCCTCTTAAGCACAACTGTCCTTTTCAGTGAAAGATATTCTAGAAGCTGTCACAACAAGAGCAGGCGCTTTCAGTTAGAAAAGTGCATTACCTTCCTATCAAAGCTATTTCAGCCTATGTGTTAATATTAACACATACTGTAGAGTGCAATGTAGAACAGGAATCCTCTCTTCAGGATGTGGTCTCCTAAAAGGGTAAATCAGACTTTTTTTTTTTTTAACAGCACCAGCAAGAAGAAATAGACTACCGATAAAGCAGCTTATTTTGGCTATCAGACGAGGCAAATTAACTTGGCTGTGATCTTCTCAAACTACTGCTGCCCGAAATAGAGGGAGAGTTGCATGGAGAAAGTAAGAAAAAACTAATGTAAACTTTCAAACTGGGGAACACAAGCAGCCTGTGTCCACCACTTCCACTTACATAACTGGGTGGGAGGAGGCAACACTCTTACTGAACGCAGAGATAACACTGACTGTGTTTGCGTATTTTGTAAAGCATCACTGTTCCTTACATTTGAAAGCACAGCTGAATGACAAACAGACCAGTCACTTCACCTCTAATCCAGCCACAGAGTAGAAACCAGGTTTATTCCAGCTCCCATAGACCCACTATAACTGATTTGCTCTAAAACAGCATGTATCAGCAAAGACACAAACACAGCTATTGCAGAGCCACATGCCAGGTATCATATCAGAGACCCACGAAGGGTGATCCTCCATCCTCAGAGCACAGTGCCAAAGCCCTGGATCCATGAGCCCATGGCAGCAGCAGCATCCCAAACCCCAACAGCCCATGACACTGATGACTCTCGAGAGGTAACGGCAATTTAATACAGAAGTATCTTCCCTATCTTGCCAGCCAGTCTGTTCATAAGGAGAGGTTCTTTTCAATGTAGTTACTATTGCAGTTAAACATATCTTGATTTCCTACATAACTCACATGAAATGGTGTGCCACTTCATCTAAGTGCATTCTAGGATGAAATGCTTACAGGAAAGAATAATTTCTGGCACATCACATAAATCCCCCCAAAGCCCTGTGAGATAGCTTTCAGGGTTTAGAAGTGGTATGAGGCTGAGGCCCATACCCTTTGGTTTGGATGAGCATTAATCAGTCTATCTCCAAGCTTCATTTTGCCCCACTATATTTTATACAGATTAGCTCCAACATGTACAGAAAGATGTTCTTTACTTAGAAGACATAGGCCTATTCTCAATTTTATATGAGCAAATTACACAAGTTCCAGTCCAGCACAGTATTTTTTTCTTGTTAATATTTCAAATTAAGGGTATATTTTAAGTAAACCTTTTTTATGTCTGTGTTTATTAATGTTATTTCATTTCCTAATTTTGTGTGGGTGGATAATTACTTTCATCTTCTTAGAGAGAATCACAAGCAAATTTATGGAAATTGAAAAACATTTCTCTGCTATTGTAGTGTATGAATGAACAACCTATGTAAAAAAGAGAAACTGGCAGATTGGCTATAAGCACCCCTTATTTTTATGTGCTAACCACTGTAAAAAATAATTAATTATGTTTACTTCTATAGTCTTAGCAGTTTTATAGGAGGACACAGAAGCATTTGTTACTGAATCCAATAATGAACACTGTACCAGAGCTAATGTCTGAAAGGTGGTGTTATACTGGAATATTGCTCTATGACGTTTTTTATATTAGCCATACTTAGATGAGTTCTTGCAGTACGCACCACTGGATCTCAGAGAACTTCTGTAGCTCCTGAACCCCAACTAAAGAAATAACTGTATTTCTTACAGCTTTCCCTCACGTTATTGCCTGCCTTAGAGCCACATGGGATCTAAACTTCTGAGATTTTCTACTCTTTCAAATGCTGCTGAAGAAAATATCTTTTCCTTCTATTCGTTGTATTTGGTGGATTTCTTTTTTTCAGGAACAGCTCATGTGGAAATTTCACACAGCATAAATATTCCTGCATTATATTTAATGTGCATGTATATGAATAAAATTTCAAATAAATGCTTAAATATAATATATGAATTAAAATGTATATTGTATTAATCTGCTTTGAAGGGAAGTACTCAGCCCATACTACACCAGAGTAAATCCAAGGTAACGCTACTGTCATCGGTTATTTCCATTTCCAGATGGAAAGGGCAGTGGCTATGCTGTTTCTTCATATTTCTCCAGGTACGTATCTTAAAAATTGGGAGCATAGCCAACCTCTCCCATGAAAAGTGGCCCAGAGGAAGAAAGTAAGAAAGAAGGAAACTGCATAGTTCAGAAATTTTAAAATAAAAGATTTGAGTGACTTGCATTCTTCGATGTTCTCACAGATTTATCCACCGTATCAAGCCAAAGATAGCTCTCAACCCTAAAATCTGAACCAATCTCTTCCACTTGCATTTTCCCTTCTTCTTCCTAACAGCAAGAGTCTTCCAGGAATTGCAGTACCTGACTTCTTCCTGCCAGCCATGTTCAAGATTTGTAAATCATGAACTTCTTAAGTTCTTGATGAAATTTTCTTATTAAATATTATGAATTAATCAAGATATGAAACCTGCGTAGGAGAGAATCATGCTACCCCTTTCCTGAGCTTCTCTACCCTCATAAAGAGTCTCTCAACAATTGTCCTGTTCTGGCACCTAGAGCTGAGGAGCAATAAGGAATAATGCTGTTCAGGCTCACCTCTGACCTTAAACACATGACATTCGCACTTGTTTATGATTTGTGCTACTTTGTTCCTGTAGAGGAGGCAGAAGCACACGGCTTTTGAATCTAAGAAAGCATAAGACAATAACTAACGGCAACAAGCAGAAGATATTATTTTACTGACGTTTTCTGAAATGGCAGCAGCAACATCTAACGCTGAGAATGCGACGCATCTAAACTGACAGAATGAGCTAAGAAAGGGTCTAGAAAGAAAACTTTTGCTCTAGTTAATGAGGACCATTTAATACAGACATCCAGGGCTGTGTTTAAAGCAGATGAAAATAAACTGAAACCCACCCTAGACAGATGCCGCACCGCACTTGTTCTATGCAGCAAGGCACTGTACTACAATAACAGCAGGGGAAAATGAGTTGGGGGGGGTTGACTTCAGAAGACACAGCAGATCACAAAGACAATTATTTCTTATGCTCAGTATCTTTTTGCATGAAGCCAGCAGTGAATATATGCAAAATCACATCTTCAGAAGCTGGTTATTAAGCCGGAGGGTTAATGAAAGCAGTGAATCTTCTACTGTGCAAAACTCTTGGCACAGTTCTACGACTGTGTCCCCACTGCTGCAGAACTGCACAAAACCTGCTAGATCAGGGTGCATAGGTAAAGGAAGGAACAAACATAATAAATTCAATAAACTCCGCAAAACAAAAATAAAAACCCTCAATAATTTTTACAATAGATGCCTCAAAGGTCTTTAACCTCAAACTGAGTGCCCTTGAGTTAGGAGCTGCACAAACTGAGTTTTCACATAATAAGTATGGAAGCTAACTACAGCCCCTAATTCCTAAGGTTATGTGCAACTTTCCCTTATTAACCAGGGACTAGACAATGACATTTTACCATTCTGAAACGAGGCCACCATTTAGCCCACTTTGTTAGCAGCAAAATAAAAGCAATGATGGGACAGATGGAGACAGTCTGAAACGCACCTATATGAACAAACACTGCAACCATGTAGCCCTGTAATACAGTACTGCACAGTACTGTTGCTAGCAATAGGTCATAAGCTTTGTGCTGAGTTTGCAAAGCCTCTGGTCTGAGCCTTGTCAGGCTTGCTCTGTTCTGAACTTTTTCGGCCTGCCTGCAACTTTGTCTCACTTGGTTTAGACAGAACAGCAATTTTTCTAAATTACCAGGTGTCTATGGCTAATTTGTGTTCCTTTTGTTTATCTTTGCATGGTACCACCATGGTTTTATGATTCTAGCACACAGTTGTAGCATATAGAAATACAGGCTTGGTATGATAACAGAGTCCGTGAGAAGTGGAGACACGGTGCAGTGTAGAGGAGTACAGGTACAGGATGATAAGAGGTGGGGCACAGGCTCCAAAAAACTCACCAATGGGCAATCAAAGAAATGCAGACCTGAACATGGAGAAAACTGGTTTTAGGGGTAGCAAAGAGAACAGCTAACATACGTAAAAGGCACCATATAAAGTAAATTTGATGTAAGAGGCAGCTGCAGACCAATGAAGGAACAGTGAGGTGTAAAAGAGCGTTAGCAAACATGTACAAATGACCCCAAGCAGATCCTAGAGCAAGGAAGAAGAAATCAGCAACACGAACATCACATCCTCCCAGTGAGGGACTCCAGCTGCTGACCACTCGCCATAACACCACCTTCACCACCAGAAACCACCAACCTTAACACCCACAGAAGCAGGGGAATGGTGAGCATAACATTAGAAAAATGGGAAGAAACTAAGGAGTGTGGGTATAACAATTTTAACTGTACTACTACTATTTTTCTGCACAGAAGTATTCTTTCTCTTTCTGTAGTAATTAGATCTAGACTAACAATGATTATTGGATTTGACTATTAAATATACTAAAAATGATTCCTGACTTTATATGTAAGGCGTGTTTCCTTTTTTGCCCATACAAGATTTTGAGCATAACAAGACCAAGATATGTTAGAAATGTTTGACAAGTCATTCAGATCTCACCATTAATAAAACCAATGCAAATTGCCTTCAGATTTTTTTTTTCCAAAGAAAATGCACAAAATGGTAGAGGAAGAGGTGGAGCCAAGGAGAAAGAAAGAGTGAGTGAGCAAGGGAGAGAGAGTGAAGAGACTCACAGATTTACAAAAGTAAAGGATAACTCTTCCAAAATCACTTACAGTTTTATCCTGCGGATGCTTATACTTGTGGACTGTTTAAGTTGAATATGAAATCAAACAAGAACATACGGAGATGCTAAGAAATTATGTGATTTGCTGAGCACTATACATTTACAAGACCATAAAACATATTGTTCATACCTTGTGGAAGTACAGGAAAGTCATATCCCAGTGAAATATATTTACAAAATCCATTAACTAATTGCCAGAAGACCACCTTTTTCTAAAACTGATTCAACTACTAATACCTAACACCAATGGACAGATCAGCATACTGGACAATAAAGATAACCTAAATGACTAGGCATACTGAATGACTAACAGTATCAGTAACCATATGAAGAAAGAAACAGCAATATAAACTGTCAGTTCAATTCACATCAGAAGTACCCTGACAATGCAGAAAATTCTAATAAAAAAAGGAATATAAAGAAAATGTTTTTTATAAAAGATGCAGATGTTAATGGAAAAAAAAATGAAAGAAATAGCTTGATATCTAAGGGAAAGATCCAGAAACTCCAGGAATAAAACAAGCTCCAACTCATGCAAAGTGTTTGTGCAGCCAAACACCACAGATAAGATGCTTTACATTTTTTGTATATTGAACGATGCTGTTGGGATCAGCTCTTCCTTAATGCATTATGAAATACAATGGCACACATATGCATTATGTGTGCTTCCAAATTAATTTGCTAAACAGTGGCACTGGCTAATAAATTGCACTTAGTACTAACTTTGGACCATTCCACTTGTGTATATGCTGTTCACAAATCTCCCTCCAGAAGCAGCAACCCTCATGCTACAGACTGGTGCTTAACACTACTAGAGAGCTAGAAACCTCCAATCCAGCAAAGCGAGACATGTCATCTTGGTATAGCAAAAGACATGATGAATTTATTTACAGAAAAAAAAAAAACTATATGGGGGAAGTTTTGGAGTTTTTCACTAACATTAGTGTAATATTTCCTGTCCTCTGAGGTTTGCGGAGTTGGACACATGGTAGTAAAGTTGCTTTTTCTTAAAGTCATTGTGCTCAGAAAGTATTCTGTAACAAACTTATAAGCATTTAGGAGAGGGTCTGTGCTTTCAGTGTGTATTTGGACCATTCACTGGACCGGTTAACCGACATCTGGTCCATGATGGGGATCCATAGGTTTTACTGCAACACAAACAACAATATACTAGCCATAGTTGTCCATGCACAGGCTATGCAGCAAATCATCACAAAGAATTGCTCCAAAAAAAAAAAAATTCAGTTCTTTGAAAATTGAGTTTGTGAATATGGCGAAATACATTGGAGGGAAGCAGCATTCTCCCCAGCCTATTAAGCAGGAGAAAAACAACAGAACTTATCTGATAAATTATTTGTTATTTAGTACTTCTCCAAGTCTGTATGATTCTTGCCAGTTCCCCAAAGGCTCCTTGTTTCTCAAGCAGGCAGGACCATTAGCATGCTGATATTGTTTAGAAAGCCATGAACAACAGCAGTGTCAGCAGCCTGCAGACTCAGGAAGCCAAAAGCACATTAATCTCTACATGGAGCGCTATACTCCAGAAACTCCTGTTCTTCAGCACCTAGGGAAAAGGACTGTGGTCAATCCCTGGCAACCCTCATGCCACAAATGAAGATTAAAATCCCTTTTTAGCTATGTGCCTTCCACACATTAAAAAAGGAAGTTTAAGTAATCTTTTAACGTGGACCAAAAGTCAACTTGAAGCTACAGTTACACATGGATATTGAGAATCTTTCTTTAACAATAGCAGCATCAATGTTTGGAAAGGCACGCAAACAGGAAATTTAAATGGCTTGTTAGCGTACAGGGGTACTTGCAAGACTCACAGATAGTCTTAATACTAATCTTTGAGAAACACCATACAGAATCAACGAAAACGGTCCCTCAGCGGTATTCCATAGGTGTGGAGCAGAAAAACTAAGCTTTGCACCAAACTCTAATAGGCACTGGAATAGAGAGCTGAGCTGTCTTTGATTTGCAACCCTTCTATTAGGCTGCTAGACTCTACCTTCTACGCGAGAGAAACAGAGGTGTGGAGATTAACAGTTCCTTCAGTGATGTGTTCATTAATTACATTTTAACACTAGCAGAAGAAAAAATAACTATACAACAGTATAACGATGACTCCTTGTGTTACACCAGATTACTATCACACTGACCTGGAAAGAGTTAAGCTAGCAAATACAACTGTAAGTATTAAATACATTATTTTAGCCAACTGTTGAACCATCAGCTTTCTTCATGTTACACTTTATATAGTCTACCAGTTCCCCACTACAATTTTGTTACTTGCTGAAATCAATGAAAGCACAAATCATATAAATAAATAACAGATGTACGAAACTTGTTTTAAATACAGCCAATATACAATAACATTGTTTTCTCGACACAGTGGAAAACAAAATATCTTTTCACTAATAGCACCCTTCCTTCTTCTGCTCTTTGCTACTCAAGTTGCAACTTTGGTTTTCCAAAAGAACTGGGTCAACAGGGTGCTAACAAATGTCTGCTCTTTCACAAAGATTTACATCATATGTGTCGGTACTTCATAGGTATATGATTTGCTTATGAATTTTCTGTAAAAAGTATACTTTTTTTAAAAAAAGGACAAAAATATTTAAAGGGCTAAAAAAGAGTGATTTAATAGTAAGTCATCAAAATGTGTGCGTGCCACAACCGAGTAACTTCTGTGAGCAGCCTCCACTTTCCTCACCCCATCTGCCCTTCATGTCTCTAACACCCACTCACTGCATCACAACAAAAATTAGATTAAGCTCCTTGGGGCAGCGTTTTGTAGTTCTGTAACTGCTCTAAAGCACCTACAATATATTTGGACATTACAGGGAAAGAAAGACTAGAGTACACGTTCTTAGACCTTTCTTTGTAGCTTCTGCCTTCTATGGTTACTTCCTCACACTTTTACCCAAGACAATATTTGGCAAGAACATTTTATTCCACAGCTCCAAAAGGAAGTGAAGGGGAGTCTGTCTAATGTGACTAATAAGCTGTTGATTATATACATCATTTACATCTTTATCACAGCATCACATAAGATATGCAAAAACAGATGTGGAATCAACACATCTTTTGCCATGAACTTACTCCAAATGGGGCCAAGGTCGCCAGCAAGTATTTTCTGTATTATTCATATTCTAGATTTTACATACATATGTTATATTTTATTACATTTCAGGTAAGAAGTCAGCAGGAAAGATGGGCAGATTGGAATCTGCCACTTGTCTAAAAACCGGAAAGATAAATCTCAAGCTCTTCCATGTTACTCCTTGCTCTCCCTTCGCCTCCCAGCACTCCCATTCCTCCTCTCCTTTTTCTGCATTCATGTGTCTCTGACAAGACAAACCCTCTCTAATGGTGGAGAGAGCTAGAAGCAACGAGCCTGCGATCTCCACAGACCACCCACAGACAGCACTGCACTGTCAGGAAACTATCACGCTTGAATTAAATGTGCTTTACAGTGTAAACCTCATAACAAACTTTTCCCATAATGAGCTGATCTATTGATTTTAATACGCTGAAATGTTCGTACATTTATACGAATGCAAATTTTAAGCACACCATGGGGCCCAGGCAGGCTCTGATTCAACACAATTGAAGTCAATGAGACCTCTGGCATTCAAGGAGCTGCATACAGTGATTCTTCATGCAGCATGGAAAGGAAAACACACACTGAAAGTCCACTTTGGAATAAACCCCTTCACTTGCCTACGTCTGTTTTTAAAGTGTTGAACTTGAAACACCATGAAATACTCAGTCTTGCTGACTACTTGTAGTGCTGGTTCAGCTTTAGTGGAATTTATTAGATCTGCACTTTTTTAAAGCTCAGGCCAAATAAAATTCAAATTGGGTCCCAGCCTGAGTCGCTCAAAAATCAGAGGCTTCTTTAACAGAACTTTGGTCTCAGCAGTGCTGGTGTTTCTGCATTTCTGCGTACAGCAGACTTGTATTTAAAGACTGAAATTTACCCCTCTGTTAGGGGTTGAGGGGCAAAGGGCTGGGGGGAAGAGCACAGCCACTCATGCTCTGCACGGAGCAGTCCTGCCTCCTTGACAGTCTGACTGCACGCTGCGTCTATGCGCACTGGGACGGTCGTGATAAAATCCAGTGGCTGGAAAGCAGATCGAGGCTGAGCGCGAGCATCTATTCTAGCCTTTACAAAAAGAGCTGCGATACCCTCAGGACAGCCAAATAAAATTAAGAAGATGTGGCCTTTATACAGCTTCAAATTTCCAGACATTGTGAAATCGTTGTTGGGGGGGGGGGGAGGAGGACCCTTCTATAAGGACCTGTTCTATAAAGAACAGGTCCCTTCTATAATCAGGGTTAGTCCATAAGACATTTTGCTTGCAAATGTGTGACAAATCGATGTGCATTTCTGTGCGATGCAAGTTCACAGACCAGTTATTTTGCCTGACTCAGAGCTGCTTTCTGCCTCCTGTTTGCCTCCAGCAAAGCATACTGCTCAGGGGACTGCATACAAACTACTGAAATTACTTTGGTTGGGGGGGAGAGGGTGATGAAGAAGAAACCTACATGTGTTATATCAGCCCCTAGTCAAATATTTTATGCATTTTTAAGCTAGCTTCTTGCCTGTTGAATACCTGAGTTAAACTCGCGTGAAGAAAAAAGTTAGCAGCTTGTCGCTCTTCAAAATATTACTCATTCAAGCCCTCGGTTAGATAATTTAGTGCGCAGACATTACTGTCAGCTTCTTTATGTTGTTTGTCTAGAACAGCAGGTGCCACACTGAGCTGCAACTTACCATCAAGGAAAATTTGCCTCCATGTCAGGAGAGCCAGGATAGTCTGGACTTCCCGAAGGACTAAACTGGTACCCAGTAAAAAGGGCTCTCTGCAGCCCTACTCAAAGGGAAATGTGTTAGTGCTTTTAGTATCCTTTTGGATGCTATCAAAGACAACTCCTGTCAGTGCTCCTGCATTTCATCAGCTCTCCCCCTCATGGAAACTCTAAATCACGCATTTAAAAATAGACCATCAGATTATCTGGGTAAATCATAAAGCTCAGCTTATCTCTCTCTTCCCCTTCGAAATATACAATTTATTTTGTCCACCAGCTCAGCAGCATCAAGCCGAGAATAATCCTGTACGTCTCAGCAACCCGACTGTCTTCGTTTGCCCTGTGTACCTCCATTATGTGCATATATGTCATGTTTGGGTGTGTTTGCGCGTGCATGGAAGGAGGGAGAAGGAATTTACACTTCTGGGCGTGAAGGTGTACAAATGCACATCTGCTCATGGCAATGTTTACGCCCGCGTCGACTCCGTATGTCCTAGCACCACAACACAGCCCCACACGGCCAAGGAGAATAATACGAGGATTCGGCAGAAGTAATGTACTAAGTACTTCAATTATGCACTGAATTATTATTTAACACTAATCTAGACCCCAGACCCCGTGTGCTTCCCCTGAGGGCAAACATAACCGATACAACACGAGGGAGAACACACAAATTTTCGATTTCTCTTTCCCAATGGTTCCGAGGCACCAGATAGCGGAGCTGTGAGCAGCAAACCCCGACTCTCAGCCCCAGCGCTTCCCCCCCCCCAACACACACATCTCCTCCTCCTCCCCCCCCCCCCCCGCCAATGCGGCCCATGAGGCCACGGGAGCCGGAGAAAGCCCTGCAGGGCTATAAATAGCTGCTCGGGGGAGGGGGGGAGTGCAGCAGCACGTTTCCCAAGATGTTTGCTGCAGAGGGAGGTTTTGCCGGATTAATTCAGCCCGGGGGGGGGGGGGGAGAACTGCTACGAAGTTCACCGACATGCAAAGTACCGTGGGTGGAGAGGGGGCAGCAGCTGTGTTGGGGACTGCCACGCACGCTGCGAGAGCAGGCGAGGGGGGCTCCCCCTCTGGGTTTCCTGCCTCTTTCAGCCCTTTTCTCCCGCCGCTGCCCTGAGCTGGGCTGTGAGCGCGCAGGGTCCAAGGTGGGCTACGACTCAACTCGAAGTTGGTACCTGCGCACGCAGCGCACTGCCCGCGCTCAGCGTGCGCCGAGGCAAGGCGGGGGGGGGGGGGGCTCTACACAGGCATCGGCTTTGCGCCGACCGGGGCCGCGGCGCCCCTGCCCTCCCCGCAGCTTTTCCTTTCCGCCGCGAAGTTGAGAGCGCCCGTCTGCGGCCAGCCGCCCCCCACCGCCCCTTGCAACTTTCTGTAACTAGCGGGGTGCGGCGGAAAGGGCAGCTCCGTGCCGCCGCCGGGCGCGCACCGCACCGCACCTCCCCGCGCACCTCCCCGCGCCCCCCACCGCGGGCCCCGCGGAGGAGCGGGCGCGCACGGCGCGGCGCGGCGCGGCGGTGCCCTGCTGCAGTGCCCCGGCCCGCTCTCACCGTCCTCCAGAGCCGCTGCCGCTTGGCACTGACGGAGGTGGCGGTGACGATGAGGTGGGAGACGGACACCACCAGCCCGAAGACGATGGCCAGCAGGGTCCGGACGGGCAGCAGCGAGTAGGAGACGAAGGTGACCAGCATGAGCTGCCACATGCCCTGCTCGGGGGCGCTGGGGGGCTCCATGCCATAGGCGCCGAGCGAGAAGGGGCAGCAGAGGAAGGAGAAGGTGAAGCTGAAGAGCAAGGTGAGCTTGACGATCTGCTGCAGCTGCGTGACCTGCAGGTACTTGACATTGGTGACGATGAAGAGGGAGAGGAAGATGATGCAGTGCACCGGGTGCGAGCCTTTGGAGATGGTCAGGCTGGGGCCGGAGAGCAGCTCCACCAGGGCCAGGCTGGCGGTGAGCACGATGAGGACGGCCAGCGCCTTGAGGGTGGACGTCTGCTCCAGCTTCAGGTTGTAGCTCTGGAAGAGAGCCTCCAGCTCCTTGCAGTCAAACTCGTCCTCGCAGGCGATGGCATCCAGCAGCAGCAAGGGAGGGGGGTCCCCCAGCCCGGCGCCCGCTCCCGCCGCCGCGGCAGCCGGCGGGGAGCAGCAGCAGTGGCAGCACTTCTTCCTCTTGGTCTTGACTTTCTGAAACGGTATTTCCTCCATGTCAGGGCCATTCATAAACCCCGGGGAAGAGATGCTCCTCCTGGTGTCCCCCGCTGCTGCTGCCGCCGCCGCCGCTCCGCCGCCGCGCTGCTCATAGAAGAGAGGGGGGCTGCGAGCTGGAGCGCGGCCGCCCGCCCGCCCGCCCGCCGGCCGCCCCCGCGCAGCGGCTCCGCGGGCGCCGGCAAACGCCCCCCGCGGAGGCCGCCCGGGAGCCGGGCTGCCTGGGACGGCGGCAGGAGGGAGAGCCGCGCTGGTGTCAGCGCGCCAACCTTGCCGCTTTCTGCCTCGCCTGCTCGCTCGCCCCTCCACCACCACCACCACCCTCCTCCTCCTCCTCCTCCTCCTCCTCCTCCTTCTCCTCCTCCTCCTCCTTCCCTGGTGCTCCGGGGATGTTAATCTCCTAATGACACCAAAACACCATCCTTAGGTTTGGAATCAGGCGGAGGGAGGGGGTGTGGGGGGCCGGGGGCGGGGGGGAGAGGAGAGAAGGGGAGTGGGGGATAAGCAACAGGCGGGTCTCCCTCAGGTACTGCTGTCTGCAGGAGCTACACGGAGCCGGTGGTAAATGGGTTCCCAGGGTGTGGACAACACTTCAGAAAAATAAAATAAAACCCAAACAACGCCACCGGAATAAATAAACAAATAAACAAGTAAATAAATAAACAAACAAACAAGGGAAGCCCAGCCAGGGGACTGGACCAAGTGGAGGAAGAACGAGGCAGAGGGGCCAGAGAGAGAGGCAGCGAAAGGCAGGGCGATCGCCTTCCCACGTCCGAGAGCATCGCACCGGGGCTGGGGAGCGACAGGCGCCTGCGCGCCGCTCGCTCGGGAAGCCGGACACGTCCCCCAGCCAGGGCACCGCCACGCCGACCGACAACAGGCGGGCACCCCGCGGCTGTGCAGCGCCGGGCACCCGCGCCCCGCGCTGTGCCAGGGGCCGCCAGCCCACCGGGGCTGCCGCCGTGCCAGCCTCCGGGCTTCGGCTGCTGCCAGGCTGCCCTGCGTGCCCTGTCTGCCTTGACAGCTATCAAATATATATATATATATTTATATGAATATTGAGAGAGAGAGAGAGGTGAATCCTGATTCCTTGGAGAAATAAAGTCTATCTGCCTGAGTGAACTCGCTGATGTTACCAGTGTTGCCTGCTGGATTGTGAAGCAGTTGGAAAAAGTGCAGCCAAAGAGAATTAAAACCAAACCAAACCAAACCAAACCACGTTTCTGTCAGCACTTCTGCCTGCCTGAGCGTACAAATCAGTCAGGGGCTGTGGACAGCCACACTTGTGACAGGAGTTAATTATCATCCCACACAGAATTGCACTCAGTGCCTCATCAAGAACACGAGCTCCCAGTCTGCTTGTCGTTCTGAAAAAAAACTTTCAGCGCTGCCTACAGCACTACTACTCCACACCACTACAGTCAAGTTGCCACCCAAGAATACAGTACAATATTACTTTCTCTAAGCACTGCGTCTAATTTAGACCCTATGAGCCTGATACCAAACTCACCAAGACAAGGGGAAGGACTCCTTTACTTCTGCTGGCTTTGGATCAAGCATTTTTAAGGAATACTGTTAGGAAAGCACAGAGGTAGGATACTTTTACAAATTATGGAGACAGATCACATTTGGTTTTTCAAAAGTATTGTAGCAATACTTTCCAAAATCCAAGCAAAATCCTACTACCAAGGATATTTTGAAGATCTAATTGCTGGTTTTAGTGTCACTGAAGTCAGATTCCCGTTCTTGATTTGAGCTACAGCCTTAAGACCAACAGCAGGCAGGGCTTCTTTAACATTTGTTACAGCTAGGGAAGACAATCGTATTTCAGTTCTGCATAGTAAAATAGTATTAAATAAAATCTCTGATATATGATCTAAAGCAAGATAGTTTTTCACATTAATATTTTAGTATTTTATGTTAATTTTAGCCCTCCAGACTTGGTATGCAGTTGTTCTTTTGAACAACTTGTATGGACCTCATTTGGAAAAGGGAATGAATCGACATTGCTGGAGTCTGTGTGTTACAGACTCAAAATATTTCATGTTTGAGGCAATGATTGTCACTTACTCTGGGTTCATGCGATGCCACTCACAGTGGGTTCCTGGTCTGTGATTTAGTCTTTCAAGCAGTGCAGAACTGTAAAAATAAATGGTTAAAACTTAGATTTCTGTAAACAACCTCCTTGAAGAAGAAAGTAAAGGATTTGGATTTGCTGACCGAAGTGCTGGAGACGGGAATAGATGTTTAATTGTAAAGAAATGAAATGCAACAAAAAAAGGTTCCTTTATCTTGCAATATTGCCACCGTGTTTGGAAAGCTCTGAAATTACATCTCATTGTTCATTTGGGTGCATAAATTCCCCTCAGTCACACATATATTAGGCAGACACACACTGTTGTACTTTCACCTGTCCTTAGCTTTCTTCTGAGCTCGTGTATCTTGAGGGATAAATTAGTATTTTACATCTCACACTGCATAAGAGGTGGCACCTCGTTGCCCAGCCCCAGGAACAATCTTCTGAAAGAGCTGCCATGCTAATAGTTATCATTTCTTTCTTCTGGCTCTCAGTTTGCCGCTGGGAAAATGCAAGGGGAGTAATTGTCTACAAGACACCATGTGATTTAGAATATTTTCCTGCTTTGTACATGCTCAGGTTGGATGCAGCAGAGAAGGTCCATATGTATGAGGTGTATACATCTCTATTCTCATCAGGTCAAGAGAAAGCAGCGAACTGTTGAAGCTTCATCTTCCTTAGACACTGTAGGAATATGGAAATGCCACACTACACAGTGATTAATGAAACTCGTCCATCCTTTATACACTGTTTCATATCACGGGGCAAATACCTTGCTTTAGCCTGCACAGTGAAGAACCCAATTTGCACTACCTGATAGCACCAATATAAAGGAGGAAAACCTGTGTCTGAAACAGAAATGTTATTAAAGCAAATAACCAGCTGCAAAACTGCCGGAATGCACTTGACACAGTGATACGTTTTCTGACCAAACTGCAGGTAGCAGCAGCCTCGTTGGGGTTTTGTGAACTATGTGCCACTCTTTGTGGTCTGTACTGCACTTCCAGTTCATTTCTAAGAAAAATATGTGGTTAGTTTTGATATATAATGCCCTCAAAGTTCTGGATGTTGGCCAGATCCAAGCCAGTTCTTCCTGTTGAGTGCCCTTGCATTTTTAACCAGAGACCACTCTGGGAATACGTGTAGTACTGACAGGAAGGCATGATTAGAGCCCAGCTTTATCACCTTTTGCGCTGCAAAATTTATCTGTTTTTTCAGCCTTTTCCTAAGAGGCAAGCTGACATGGTTCTTTGAGTCACCGGAAGTGGAAAACATTTATTCATGGAGAGTTGGGCAGTATATGGATCAAAGTTACACTGAGCATGATATAGAGCTTTCTACATTTTACTGCCCTCAGAAGCAGTCCTGAATTAGTGTCACAACTCAGAGTTTCAGAATCCTTTTGCATATAGATTATCCATTTGATAATGATTTATTCTTCATTGTCTCATCTATTTTATTTACCTAACTTCATTACCTGCTTTTTGTATCTCCTCCTCACCTCCAACAACTTCAAACACTCATTGCCTGATGCACTTGCTGAAGATTGTCTTTGGAATAATATTTTCCATAGGACTAGAGCTTTTCAGATTCATGGGAAGTTTAGAATTAAGTGTTTTCAAAGTTTGGCAACAACAGCATTTTTGCCTTGGGTTAACTTTTGTTTGAGTAAGGATCTCAAAGATCCTCACCTTTTATCCATAGTTGCCTACTTGAAATAGAACACTGTGCTCTGTCATCCAAGACAGGGATACAAATCTTTCTCCTCCTCATCCTCTCTGACAGCAAGAGTAAGGACTCTGCATAAAGCTACTGAGAAATTTCTGCAGACTCATTCTAGCAGGCGCAGAAACAGAGAGGTGAGTGTGACCCTCTGGTGAGAGGAAAGCAGTGACATGGGCAGGACAAATAGGTCCTCCTGAAAATGGTAGGAACTGTCAGGCTTAAATGTGAAGACTGAGCCGCTCCCCACCTCCCCTTCCTGGCTCTCTGAAATACATTCATTACTATTTTAGATTTTGAGGAAAGCCAAAGTCTGGAAAAGGGGAGAGAGTCTGTCCTTTCATATCACGCATACATTTTGTTTGGATCAGCTCAGGAACTCCACTCATCCACATTCGTATTTCAAGAAATATAGACCGGATTCCAGTAAGGCTACTGAAATATTGTTTGAATAGATCTCACAAGGGTCATACTAACCATTCTTTAAAATTAAACTTTGATTTATGTTGCATGTAATCTGACGGATAACAAATGAAACATATCTCTGTTACATACCACTTCCACAGTTATACAACTTTTACCTGCAAGTTTGACTTCACCTAACTAGAGAGTTTGTACCACAGAGCTGAAACAAACTTTCACAAGCAACAAGTGAACACCTTACAGCACCTACAAGTTGAGCTGTTAGGAAACATTACTGATTAATCCCAACAAGGTACTCCAAAATATCTTCTTGGTTTAAATTTCACCTTTTGTGCTTCTTTCCACAAGAACCAGTTTTAACAGATAAGCATTTACCTAAGGCACCCAAAACAGAGCTGAGTCCTTCAAAGATAAATTAGGTTATAATACTAATCACCCAGTGAGGGACCTGTGCCTTGGCTTCTGCCCAGGTCTAACAACAGCACTTTTGCTCACTCAGTCTTCTTTGGACCACACAGTGTTTTTGCACTCAGACTATTTTAATCACTATTTTATCTGTATAGAAGTCTATTTAATTGTGTAATCTATCAGAGATAAAAAATAATAATTTCAGATTAGAAGAGAATTACTTTAAGGGCTTGACCTCAAGTCACTAGTCAGACAAGACTGGGAGATTTGACTGAAAAATAATATGGTTAAAGTGGCTAATTTGCCAGCAGAAAATGGGGATGGGTTTTCTCCGGTTCTTTGCTAAACAGAGAGTACAGACATTAAGAGCATTTAAATCCTTTACCTCTCTCTTCTATTCTAAGCCTTCCAGGAGAGCATGAGACTTCTGTGACCTACTGAACTTCTATATTAATACTAATGAATCTCTCCAGTGAGCAAGCAACATGCTTTCCAGCCTGCATGGATTTATGGCAGGTCAGCGGGATCCTTCCAGCCTTTGACAACTCATTCATCTCCTCTATCAGTACAGCATCAACTCTGATTTATCTCTTCTCTATCCAAAATTAGAGCTGTCCAAAGACTATTAAATGAGCAAAATTTCAGGGGGTGAGGAGGTTGGTGCATTTGTATGAGGAATGCACTGACCATTTCTTTTATAGTCTCTCGTAAACCATGGCTCTGTGCCACCTCCCCAAATACCACTCCCTCACCTGGTCATGCTTCTGCTTCACCACCCTTCGCTGCCTCCTCCCTGCTGCCTCTGAGATATGTCAGGAGTTTTCCCTCACGAGTCTGTGGAAACAACACAGAAATGACACAAAGAGGTTTCAAAGCTTCTTCAAAACAGTTTGCTTCTTACTTTGCCAGTACTATATATTGATTAAAAAAATCTAACAAAACAACAGGAAAGATACAAAATAGAAACCACCAACCACCTGCAAAAGCTACACAGCACTCAGACCATCTGCTTTCACCATTTCATTTTAGATGTGTAAGTTAGAGCCTACTCTTCTTTTTTTTCAGTGGAGAATAGTAAGCAAGAGGGTGGGACGCAGCAATTCTCAGCTCACGGACTCGCAGAATCACTGTTTGCTATGACTGTTCTTGTACATCCTCATGGTGCAATGCAGGCCCAGGCAGCCATACGAGTTCAATTACTAAAAATCATACAGCTGCATATTACACAGCCTTGTACCTGTGTTACAGTTTACTAGCTAAGGCTTCATACTATGCTAGTGTGCGGCTGTGCAGCTACCAGGTCTGGAGACAGCTTATTCAGTGCTGCCTTGGGGATCTTTGTATGCAGTCTGGAGACCAGAAATAACACATGCGCGCCTGCAGCAGCTGACAACCTTTTCCCTCCTTTCCTTTCAGTAAGGCAGATCTTTCAACACATTTATCTTTGGAATCAAATTTTTCATCCAAGGCTAGGGTGCAGCCCAAGCATTTGTGTTTGAATGTTTGTTTTTAATAAAGCTATTATTTCACCTTTCCGGGTCAGTTTGCTTAAGAAACTGTTTTTGAGCCAATTCCACAGTGGAAATATTAAATGCAGTTATACAAAGCTAGAACAGCTCTCAGACAAAATACACATTTTTTCAAGTTCTCAACAGTTTTCTTCTGCAAGTACTTTTGGAAAACCAAAGGAAGAGAAACCATCCCAATCCTTCCCTCCAATACCTCAATACTCATCCATGCAATAGTACGATGATGATGATTTCCCAAACTAGTTAGCAGATTTAGTACCAGTTTCCATTATGCAGGTGATCTGATTGACCAAGGTGTCCTTAAAAATCCCTTAGTCATAAAATTATACTAATTAAAAGTAAGACTACAGAGAAGAAAATATTTTTCATCTCCTTGCTTCCAAGTCAAGCATTTAATTCTCATTTTAGCAGTTCAGCAAAACAGCCAGCGTGAGGGAGCTTGCAGTGTTTGACAGCCTTATAAGGCTTTGATCCTGTTCCATGCAATCAAGGAAAGTTCAGATACTAAGTGTTGCTAAATTAGCCCTGGTACTAGAACCATGCTTACTTTCCCACGGAAGCTATCTGCTCCTTTTCGTATTCATACTGACATTTTCTACGGAAAGAGTATGGTTCTGTACTGATCCTATAGCATTCTCATTTGCCTAACGAGATGCTGCTTGGATGTTCTCGAGAGTGTGTGCAAGGACAAGTATCACGCTTAGTGTAATTCTTTGAACACTTAAAAGGAAAAGTCAAAAGGTAAGCCGAAATAAAGACAGGAACTATAGCTGAATTTCCGAGTTCACAGCCATATTTCAGATCCATCCATTTTTATAAAACAGACATTAAATAGTAATTCATATACTGGCCAGATCTGGCTGCATCCTATTTTGCCATCCCAAATTTGCACTGCACACATATTCTTGAATCAGTTAAGCTGAAGTTTGGTATTACTATTTTTGAATTGAAAGCTTTGTAAGCAGTTTTTATGTCAAGTTTTCACTCTTGGTATTATTCAGGACGTGATTTGCTATTACTTTCCATCAGAGTGCATTCATTAGCAGTTCTGTCAAATAGCTTCTTCAAGTGCCAGACCTGGGTTTCCCTTCTGGACTTCTGATTTGGGCAGAACTCAACACTGATTTCATTTGGGAGTTTTTCTTGAGTAAGGACTGTGAAAGCATGCATATTTTCACTTACAGAGCCTCCTGTCAAAGAGCGAAAAGTACACTGGCAATTTGAGTTTAACAACAACAAAAAGTAAAATAATTACAGACAGGTCTTTCTGGAGGAAAAGTTTGCTCTTTTTATGCTAATTTTAGTGTTTCCTGATAACTATGAAGCTAATAATAGCTTCAACACACAGTATCCTACAGACAACCAGTGTGTTGTCTACCAATTACTACTTACATTCCATCAGTAGGGTGTAAACAGATATTTTGCTTTTTTCGTGCTTTATTTTTTTTTTTTTGCAAACCTAAGCAAACAACTGCACAAAACGTTGGAACTTAAATACTTAAATACATTAAGTTGGAACTTAATTTCAATTAAAAAGATAAGCTTGCTACAGCAGGTTAAGCTGCAGAAGACACTTAGTAGGGATTCACCTCCTCCAATGCCCCCTTGCAAATACCAGACAGACAGTAGCCAGAAACACGGTATATCAGATATTTAATTGCTATTCCACTTGATCTTTACCAAGGGCCAAGATTCCATCTATTTTATATCTAATCTATGTAATGAGATTTTTCACATAAGTCTTGCAACTAATAACAACTAATTAGGTCAAATCAACAGCACATATGTTACTGGTTCTGTTTTGAATTTAAACCCTCAAGACGGAGCTTTAGGGTAACAACTGCTGGGCTGCTCACATTAAAAGACAACTTTAGGTTGTCTGTGTTTACTATGCCTTTAGTCAGACCATTACTCAATATTAGAACAGATTTCCACCGGCTTTCAATGCTATATTTATTCTCTTGTCATTTGTGCTCCCCTTTCATCCTAAACAATTTGCATAAATCCACATAATGCTACTTAGCCTATGTCCCCGTTGTTACTTTAAATAGATGAACTGGAAATTCAGCTTAGTAAAGCAACTTAATTCTTTTCTGGTCTCATTCCTTCTTCCGGCTTACACTCTGCACGTGCGTGTGTGTCTCTGTGTGAAGGTGTGAAAGAGAGGCCGTATACTCAAAACAAATATTACGCAGTAAGTGTTACTGATCGTATTAATGATTAGTGGAAGCACAGATTCCTTTAAGCGAACATAACCCTAAGAATAACCCCTAATATTACAAGGGTTTCTGTGCCTGTGGAGGTAAAATTTAGAGAAATATGCTTTGTGTTTTGTTTTTTCTTTTCTTTCTTAGGACAGACAAGGGAAGCATTTTTCCTTATGTAAGACAAGCTGAGAGTAGTTGGGTACTGATCTTACTAAAATTATATCTAATATCCTTCATACACAACCTTCCTTTGCTTTTTTATGTTTTCACTTGTTTGCTCAACAACCTGTTTGCTTATCCGTCAAGTCTGCATTTGAAAACTAGGCTGTTTCTTTAAAAACCTGCAGCTGAATCTGAACAGCTAAACTGCTTGTAACAGAATCACAATGATGCTGAGATTTTATTTGGACGTAAACCTTTCTTTCCCCTCACCCATTTTAGTTGGCAGAAACGATACAAACGCATTACTTTAAATATAGCTCTTCAAGCCTCAAAAATTAATTGTGTATTTGCAAGGGCTATTTTTATAGCACCTTAACAGTTAATCCCTGAGAACACTTCCCCTCCTCAGTGCCCAGAGACGCAATACTCTAAGGAGAGCTTACCGTTGTTTTTTTACTCCAGACTGAACACGTACGTCTATTATAGACTGGGCCTTATCCCCTTGCCTGAAATATATCTCCCTTCCTCAAACAAGGTGAAGGGCTGTTTTTCCTGCACTAATCCTGATTAGCAGGACAGCCGCAGTCTGGGCGAGTTAAATATTCCCAGGAAGTGGGAGAAAGGTCAGCGCCAGATGACCTCAGCGGTGGCGGGCTTCTTCCCGGAGGACTTCCTGAAGGATTTCTGAAGGATTTTAGGGAAAGAAAGGCAATGCTAATATTAAAATAATAATAATCATCCTACCGGGTTGAATCCAGAAGTAGCTGGAGTCAACGGGATACTTTCCACTGACTCGGCTGGAGTTTTATGTCTGCCCAGTAACTTTTAGCCCGTCCCATTCTCTCTGTATGACCGGAGAGCCTCTGAGCGGGATGTGCAGCAGCCGCAATATTCAGCAAGGTGCGGCCTAAGGTGAGTGGGTCCGTAAGACCCCCAACTCACCCAACAAGCAAATGCCAAGGAGAACTGCCCTGCTGGCTAAGCACCCAAAATTTTCACCTCTAGATAATTCGTCTTCCTCCCCCGCCTGCCAAGAACCACAGGTGACCTTCTCTCTTAGGGGGAAGAGGGAGCCACGATAATCCCCAAAGTGCTGACAGCGCTTGCTCAGGATGTAGGACGCTCCAGCTCCATGCCCTCATACACGTGAGGGGACTGCAAGCCCCCCGGGGGCAGGCTACTCTGCGGGCAGCAACTGTTTCCTCCCCTCTCTACGCTGCACAGAAGAGAAAATTCAGCGTTGTCTGAGTCAAAAGGAAAACAGGTTGGATAATAAGAGATCTGCCCCAATAAACATTTATCTGTGGTGTCTAATGCCTGCAAAATACAAAACTGTCACTGCATTTTCTAATAAACCTAATCCTGTAAGGGTTAGTTGTGTTACAACTTCTCATGGGAATAAAGGAACAGTTAGAGGAATCATTATTTCGAGACGCTAGCTGGGCATACCCAGGACCTGGGTGATACAAACAAACCAACCAGTCCTCTCAGTTCTCTCAAAACTGGGGTAGTTCTGAGAAAACAGGTGAGAATCTGTAGAAAATACGTCAAAAAAAAAAAAAAAAGCTCTGCAAACGTTGGCACTCCAGGATTATGCTGCCCCAGATTTGAGGACTGCAATTTGTATTAGGTTCTTAAGTTGGTTAACTGCATCATTTGTGGGATCTGACCTAGAGGGTGAAAACTTGTGTGCCTGAACACAGAAATAAGAACAATGACTATGTGCACTATGAAAGCTGACCTTCTACGCAGACTTTGAAATATTCTGTCTGGAAATGATTTCACAGAATAATTTTCAGAAGTTTTCATGTGTAATGACCTGATTTTATAGCTTTTGTATCTTGCACAGAAGCAAGCATTATTTCCTCTTTCAAATATTTTATGATTTATGCAACTTGCTGATTGGCAATATTATTTTTTTCCTCATTGTTAATAACTCGTACGACTAAATTAACACCGCAATTGAAAGAAAGGAAATGTTAATAGCACGAGACACTAGTCAGCCAATAGATCTGAAGAGCATTCATTTTGGTTCAGCTCCATCCTTGTGTGTGCCCCATAGCTCTGTGTACTTATGACTTCAGTGAAACTCTTCATAGACCCCTTTACCCAGAAGATTTCTTTTTACCTCATATGGTATCTCAATTACACAACGCAGATGAAACACCTTTCTCAAATTTCAGTATTTGAAATGGATCAGCCTGGCTTTTAAATAGATTCTCAAAATGAATTTATCATCGGGGGAATTTCTTTTTAACATAAGGAGTTTTATGCCTACATTTCTGGAAATGAGTATAAGCAATTATGCCTGTCACAATACAAAGCAATTCAACTGGTATTATTTTCATAAATATTTAAAAGTTGGCACACCTACAGTATAGGCTAGGGGTATTCTAGTACAATCATTAAAAAAACAGGAGAAAGTAACGTGTTCTTCATCTAGACCCACTTGGTTAAAACAGTAGTGAGGCCGGACACTTGGGCTTTATTTTGTGTTAACAGGTTAAACTCGTTTAGAGACAATTAGAATGAAAGATTCCTTTTCTTCATTGCATTTTTCGTATAATTTGACTAGAACAACTTAGTCACTTCTGGTCTGGAACAAGTTTCCCTCCCACAGTGGAAACACAGTTTATGTGAGAATACGTACCACATCTCCCAGGATACTGTGACCAAGACCCAGCTGATGACTCCAGTTACCAAAGACAAAATAATACCAAATTTAGTATCCTGTACTAAACGGTGAGAATAACAGTAGGCATACCTAGGATATGGAACGTCTCATCATTGCACAATCCTGGAAGGAAGCATAAGATATATGTGGAGGGACAAGTGCAAGCAGATGGCTCCAAAAGGACTCTCTTTTATAGGGTTTAAATTTGTCCAAAAGTAGTGTTCAGTGTTAGACCTTGCTTTTCCTTATCACTTGACTTATAAGCTTCACCTGACTAGATTCATTTTAAAATATACTTTTTTCTGAGACAAGAAAGAGTAACCAATACAGGTTTTGCAGTCTTTCAGCTACCTGTCTGGGTATCTTCATTTATTGGCCACATACCTCGCAATGGCCTTGGACAGGACCTGAGAAACTATTTTTCATCACAGAGGTGTACCATGTCAATAAAGGGAGTAAGTACTTTGTTCTGTTCTTCCAGTTGTTCAGGTATCATTGCTGTCTCCTGTACGGAATTAAAATGGTCTGTTGGGAGCTTTTGCCAGAGGAATAACCTTATGTATATTTGATGAAGGTGCTAAACGGTATTATGCTTATTATTTGTGAATCATTGAAGCTTGCATCTGTTTCTTGTAGCTGGGTTTTGGGCCTAAAGGTTTATTTAAATGGCCCATTAGACTCCCACCTGGCTAGTTTGTTGCTTAGACTAATTTCTATTTGTGTATTTCATCTGCAGGTTTTTTAAGGGAGGTAAAAGTTCATAGTCCTATCCATTATGCACTCTAAGACATTGTGATTGTTATTCATTTAAAATAAATAAAGAGCCCATGGCAATAAGCAGCTAGTTCAAGGTAATAAAAGGGTGGAACTCCTCTATTTCCTTTCCTTCTGCATCTAGAACTAATGAGATAAAAGGTGACAAAAAACCATAGCTTCTTAAGAATGATGTGAAGTACCAAACACAGCAATAACTTTGTATTTTTAATCTTGGAGAAATGACTGAGAATGTTTTTTACTTACTGTACAAAAATCTTAGCAATAAACTATGGCATTATGGCAGTTGTTATTATTAGGAGGAATTACTTGTATTCTCATAATACCAAAAATAGTACCATAAGCAGGTTTAAAATTTAGTTGTGCAAAGTTCTGTACAAGTATGCTACATAATAATCCCCTTCCTGTAGAGTTTATAGTCTAAATAAACAAGACAGATGGAGACTGTAGAAGATAAAGGAAATGGCAAACACAAGAAAATGTTTGAGGAAAAATGCTCTATAAATTGCAAGGAAATTTCGGAGTATGTTTTGTCTGCAAGCAAATTCAGTTTCCTGATTTTGTTTTTCTGACAAAAAAACATTTCTGCCGTTCAGAGCAATTGCTTATAGGGTACTTACCAAATGAAGCAAGGTTGATTCTCAACTGTGGCTTTGCAATGACTTTCCTTCATGTACAAGTTCACCTTCTGTTGTGTTACTTGCTAGAAAAATCCTCCCCCTGTCTCATTAAGCATACTATGCAAACTACCCAACCACATGTCAAACAGTGAACGTGTATATTTTTATTTTTCAAAATTGAATCCTATTTCCACTCTATTCAACCACATATTTCCTGGCATATTTTTATTTGGTCACACAAGTAGTGCCCTGGAAGACATCTAATCTTTGACTTATCTGAAGCACAATATGGTGAAATAACCACATTACAGTGAAAAACGTAATGGCTGAGTCAGGCGCTACACCCAGCTTTCCTATTCACAGCATTGGTCAGGCTACACCTCATCTGAAAATACTAGTTTTCAGCTAACTGTGAACGGCCACTAAACATGAAGAAAGAAGTATAGTTATGTTTATAGCATCAGTAGTGCACTTGGTGCTTAAGCAGCAAGATGGATCCCTAAACGGAAGACTTTAAAGTCTCTATAAGCAATGTTCAAGTACAGGATTTATGAAAGTGCTCTCATTTAACCTCTGTCTATTCCTGCTCAGTCCTCGCCATCCCTAACCTCCCTAGCCACTTGGGTAAAATAATTATTCAGAATAGATACCGTTATTGCTTATCTCCTCCACCCTTAACCCTGATCCTTTTACCTTTTTCTATATCCAGTTAATCTGTAATACTTTGCAAGAGATATTTCTCACATAACTGATGTGCAGATATAAGCCTTTTTTATCTTAGAGGTTTGCCATTCCACTTGAGACCAACATTTCAGTAGTGCTTGGACCAAAAAGACTGTCAGCACCAGCTCAATAACCACCTGCATCGCAACAGCTGTGCTCACATCCTTATCTGAGAAGAATGCACTGAATTTGCCCTTTTCAGCTGCACATAACTCCCGACCTCCAAGGTTTATATCCACTGGTCCTCCAAACTAGTGCAGACAGATATACCTGCAAAAATCTAGCTATCTTTGAAGAGAAGATTAAGGTTCTCATTCTTCGAACAATGAATAACTCACTCAACAAACCATGAAAAATCTTCTCAATGTCAAGTTCTATAATACTCACCAAACTAGAAACCAACATCACCTAAAATATAGATGGGAACGGTCCTAAACAGTCAAGCACCATTCATGCAAAATTTATTCAAAATTTGAATTTGCATGAAGCTGGACAATGTAAAGAAAACCCATTTCAGGAAGAACATGATCTTTAATAATAACACTTAAGGAAAAATCTTTTCGGTGAACGAGAAAGGTTTTGAATAAGACCTAGAGAAACCATCACGCTGGAAACAGGGAAGATATCCAAAAGGTTTCAACATTAAAGGAGAGTATATATGCAGTCTGAGAAGTTTCCAAAGATATGAAAAGCATAGTTAACAACTGGAAATCACAGGAAAAATATCTCTTAGTTGGGAGAACAATTGATATGAAAGTAGAAGGAGGGGGAAAAAAAAGCACTCCTGAAAACAAAGGGATTTTAAAGAAAAAATGTGAGTGTTGGCCTTGTTAAAATTGTATGAAGCTACTGAAGAAGCAGCCAAGACAGGGCACTGTTGATCTGCAGTCTATGAACTTAATTAACTGGATCTCTTACCAGGTTTTAATTTGGAAATCAAAAGAGGAGACGTTTAGCATGCATCGAAGTACCTACACAGAATAAACTCATGGGATATAATTCTGAGAGCGCCGATTCTGGAGACAAAAAAGAGCCTTATTATAGTACAAAAAAATCAAAGTATATTATATACATTGTCTGGAGAACATTATTTTTCAGTGTGCAAATGTCCTACGCATGATAGACTGCCTGTACTTCTTTATCACGGACAAAACAATCCACCGCCCTATCACTGAAAGTCTTCTAAAGGTATCTTTTGTTTTTAACAAAAGTAGGCTTTAGTTAGACTAAGAGTAGCATTTAGGAATGATTGCTGGACCCTAGATACGTGGAAAGTGTATTTGAGGAAATAGGGAGAAAAAGATCTCTGCTGCGCCAAATTCCCAAACACATTTGCATTTCCTGCAAGGATGTAAATGAAGATTTGTTTAAAACAAACAAACAAACAAAAATACAAATCCACACACAGTCATCATCCACCAAAAATAAAATTCTGTTTGTTGTCATAGCAAGTATATGTTGGCCTTTCTCTTGACAACCTAATGAAAAGGAACTTAGCTCTTAAATTCTATATTACCTCCACATTCAGAATTGATTTCATTTCTGATGCCTGGGTAGTAAGCAAGTTGGCCAAAGTCAAGGAACTGCATTGTTTTTGCTGACTCAATTTCCTTTCCTGTTGATACAGCACCTGTACCTCATAATACGGATTTTTTCATCTCTAAAGCTTCTTTTGCATGGAATCTTCCAATACACTTTTCTCACTGACTCAGGAGAAAGACAGGCATATTCCTAAGAATGTTTTGGGTGCAAAGTTCACCGGAAGATCAAAACGGAGACATTTTTGTTTCTAAAAACCAAATCATCTAATCATCGTGATTAAATATCTGGTATATACTGCTACTTTCTCTTCTGCTCCTGCAATGTGCGCTGTCATAGAAATAGGTGTTACCCTCTGATATTTCACAAGTGTGAATGCGTTATTCCTTTTAAAATCACTTTTTTGGACTTTGAGGTAACAGGAAACCCTGTAACTGCAGATGTAGTAAATATAGCAAGAACAACAAGGTATCATGAATATCCAGAAAGGTTTGGCCATACTTGCTTAAAGAAGTAAACGAATCAGATGTGACAAAGTAACTGAAGTCTTCAAAATAGTACAGTCAAAACAAAACCTTTACTTGCATATTATCTAAGGCAAATATGTTTTAAAAAGGCATTTCTTTTCAGGGAAAAATATAATGGATGGAAGCTTGCAGATTTAAATTGCAATTAGGTGCATAGAGTTGCTACTGAATTTGAGGTAGCAGAGGCTGGGTAGGGCCTCAGTCTCACCAATTTACTTTCCTTTGCAGAATGTTGTGCTACAAAATAACAGACTGTAAAGGTAAAAAAATAGATAAAAATCAGCAACATGCTGTTTGTGTTATAGCTGGTAAAACAATGCTCCAGAGCCTAATGGCAGCAGACAGGGCCTGTAAATCTTGTCACATATAATAAAAAGCAAGAATATAAAGAGAGATGTGAGCAATCAGTTAGAGTGGGCTTAGGTCATGCATACTTTAAACTACTTTAAATAATGTTATCTAAACATCTAAACAATATTTCCAGCTTAAGTTGCCTTCCAAGTATTAGTTTGCAGCAGCTAATATTCCATTAGAACCCACAGGGGTATTCAATCAGAATACTAGCTTAGTAAAAGAAGAAAAAAAAGTGATTTCAGATAAACTACCTTCCTTTTTCCATGTCTATGCTGTTTAGAGTCAAGTACCATTTTCTCGGCCATTACTAAAGGCAGAACAGATGCAAAACATGGGCTAGAATGACAGAGTAAGCAAGAGTGAGCTTTCCCATACAAACTCACACTGAATAATATCTTCCAGTGAAGTCTGCAGGGCTTCACTGCAGAGTCAGTTGCAACGTGACTGAGGGAAAGAAGAATTAGAGAATTTGGTCTTTTTCATGCACTGAAGAAAGAGAAGGACAGACAGGAGAACAAAAAGCACAGTAGTTTTTTAGAGACAGTGTCAATACCACTATTTTGCTCTTTATTGTTATAGTTCTTATAAGCATACCGTGTTGTGAAAAATAAACCAGTCATCTTCTTCCTATACAGCTAAGCTAGAACACTGGTAGGGGCAGTGACATTACCCTAAGTCCTTGCTAAATGCTAGAAACTTAGGAACGGAAGAAATCTTACTATCCTGTCCCCTGAGTCACTTTCTTTGCATTCCTGCAACATTAAAAAAATAAATAAATAAAACTCAAACTGCTGCACTAAAACAATCCCCTGCATCTCAGCTTGCATATCCAGTTCAATATGACCTTCCCAGTTTGCAGAAATGCTCCCTATTTATGTTAATTCATATGCACCCATACCTTTGCCAGAAGCAGCAATCTGGAATCTATGCTTATAAGCAAGCACAATACAAGCAAAGGGCATGTAGATCTATGCTGGGATCTGTCACAGATAAGTAGAGTAATGTGCAAGATGATTTATGCCACTTTTACTGCGTGCTTTCACAAGTCTACTATAAGCTATTCTCGGAAAGGCAGAAAAAATTTAAGGATATTAATCTTTGGGCACTGTTATTTGACTCTGATATAATGACAGCTCTTAAAATGCACTCGTTGATATTTATTACCAGCAATAAAGAGATAGTTTAGCTTCCTTTTCTGTACATGCATACAGTTACCTGAAAACTATCGACAGGGATGCATCCATGTCTTTTATTTTAGTTCATCTATGGAACTTCAGACAATAAAGTAGCCTCTCTTCAGAACAGCAATTTTTTTCCTTTGGCATAAATCTCATTATGCTACCATTTTATCAAAATTGGATGTTTCATAAAATTAAGAGCTGACATATTGGCTGGATTATTCCATATGAAGACATTAAAGACTGACAGCTTTCATATTCATGACCTGTTGATAAAGACAGCACAGGGATCAGCATATATTCCCTCTAAAAAGATTTTTCCTCCTTTTTTATAATATTTTTTATGATCAACATCCCTCAGCTATCCACAATCCCCTTTTCCCCTTTTTCTTCCATCTTCTTTTCCTCCCCACTCCTGCACACACTGATTGGTGAACTGGAGAATAAAGTAGTCTTTCCCCTCCCAACTGTTTACTTTTGATCATGCCTTGAAGGCCTGTCTGCTCAGGATACAGCAGCTGGAGCGTTGTGTTGGTCTTGCTGAAGTCAGGGAGAGTTCTGCCACTGGCTTCCAAGACGTCACGATCTTACACCTCAACTTTCTTCCTTAGAAAACTCCCTACTGCTGCTCCGACTGTACTTAGAAGGTAAGGCTGAACCAGAAAAAAGTGTTTGGCCAATATATTAGCATATAAAAAACCAACCAAATGAGATATCCTCTTGATATTTAAAGCTTAGACTGATTTCTCTCGACTCCTGTTGAACCTGAATCTGTTTGAGGAAGAAGTAATGTTAAATACAGAAGTAAGCACTGTAGTCAGAAGAAAATCACCAGACTAACTTGCCCACGTTATTGAAAATAACTTCCCAAGCTGCAGCTCCTGAGGTTACAGCACATACAATAAAATTATATGGCAAAGGCCATTTTGACTCACTAACATGAATACATCATTTATGTATTGCACTGGCATATATCCATGTTAAAAATCTGGCACAGCTTCTCCACTGAAGTTTCTAAATCTTAACTGAATCACTAAAAGTGAAATACATTCCTAATGTTATGATCTCTGCAATTTTAATAGTTTATCCAGTAGCAAAGCAGACAAATTGACCTTTAAGAACATATTCAGCAACATTAGAGAAGAGTCAAATTACTGCAGAACTAATTTGGATTCCAAAACTCCTGTCTTCTTTTCTCTCTTTAATGTAATTTCTGAATCTAAAAAGATGCCCATTTTGCCCGGCCAATCTCACCGTAGACTAGAAAGGGTCAGGGGTACACATCCAGGTTTTGCTAGGACTTTTAACACAGTCTGAAGCAACAAAAGAGAACTCTGCACAAGGGTTCAATTAACCACCTGCTGACATAGCTACAGGTGTTGATGGTGGCCCGAATGAGATGGCGCTATACCACTTTATCTGATGATGCACAGTTGACTAGCAGGTTGGAAGAGACCAGTAAAATGTCTTACAGCTCATCTTTAAAAAGGATGATCTGAAAGTCACAAGATCACAACAAAAGGTACGAGTTTTTGTCTGATGCAAACTGATGGCCTCCTTCCACAATAGATTCACAGAGGCCCCCCTTTCTTTCAGTCTTACATGAGCGGAAGAACATTTCATTTTGTGTCCCCAGAGGCAGTTAGTTGCAAGAAGTGCCTTTGGGAACTTCCCTGACTTGGGGGGGCAGTGCAGCTGGCACTTCAGAAAAATCAGACTGGGAGTTGCACTAGCATCACTGATTTTATCTACTTCCTTACGCTTTTTTAGTTAAAATCCTTTGCATGTTCAGAGTATGGAGATTAGTACCTCAAGGGGGCTGAATCTACACCCCTCCATACGCAGGCTGTGCCCGTGCTGTTCTCTTCGCTCTGCTTGCCTCCTGTGCACAAAGCGTAAACACAGGAAGCCTGCGGACTGCTTGTCCAGGAGAGCCTGGAGACATCTAACCGCAATGCTTGCTCAGGCTGCAGGGTTGCAGCTTCAGATGTTGGAAAAATAGGTACTGTAGATCAGCTTGAGGTTATGCGTTTACAAGTTCAGAATGAGCTGGAATCATGCCAAGTATTCAAAGGTGGATGATCTATCTGGCCATGGAGGTGAAGCTTCCAATTAGCCTCTAATGTACCTCTACCTTTCCAGAGCTTTCCTATTTGCTCTAATATTCTGTCAAAAAGTGGTTCTTTAATTCTTTTCAAATATGTGCAGAAGTGAAAACAAAAAAACTCCCTTGTTTTTTTTTTTGCCCCTAATACCTCCAGCTCTGTTGCTGTTCTCCATTACAATCAAGGGCCAGCATTCTGTTAGAATTCTTATCGCTATTATTAGTAGTAATTATTTTGTAAATGTCTCCATTTGTCTGAAATTTTATTTTGCCCTGGACATAAGGCTACATGTGCGCTTTATTTCTGGGGCCAGAAACAACTTGCATCTTGTTGGCTGACAAAACAGATGTCATTTGCCTACACATTCTGCACAATCAATGGCACTGTAAGGATCTCTTGGATTTTATTCTACACAGCACAGGTATAGATTATGGGGTTGTGGGGTTTTTTGTTGCTGTTTTCTTGGGTCTGTGATTGCCTCTGTGTGTGTGTGTGTGTGTGTGTGTGTGTGTGTGTGTGTGTGTGTGTTTTTTTTGTCCTGAAGGCACTATAACTTTGCATTTCCACTGAGTGATGACTTGCAGCATCAAGGCCACTAACCTCACCTTACTTCACTGGCACAGTGGAGACCTGAACTTAGACTAAAATGGTATCTGTAACAAATGGCATACTACTATCCCAAGTTTGCACTTTGATTTTAGAGATCAGCAATCAATGTAGTTACATAGAGAGGAATTTGGTCCAGTGTCTACCGTGCTCAGAGGCACCAGAATGGAAATTACCCCAACTCAGTTTCTCCCAAACTGAGAAACAGTCAAAAGGAGTTAGTTAGTGTATGCATCTGACAATACTGGAAGCACCTAAGAGCTCGATTTGTCACCATAGATTTTTTTTTTCCACAGACACTCAGCTCAGCCAGTCTATTCAAACTTCAGAAACACTCTGCTCACACTGAACGAGCTCAAAGTTTACTGGGGCAATTCTTTCTTATGTAAAGGTTACATTTTTCACTTATCAACCAAAAATGAAAATATTGACTTTGACAATAAAGAAAAGTACAAGGAAAGATTTTAATCTCTTTTCACAGTCAAGATACCCTATCATTCTCAATTCTTCAGATGCATGCTACTTAAGATAATAGTCTATCACATACAAAATGCAGAGAAGTGTTCCTGAGCTCTGAGTTTTACCGTATGAAGGCAATGTTTTCTCCTCTGACAAGAGCTGAGAAGGCAGTAATGTTTCCTGATCAAAATCAGTGAAAAGAGGCTGCTGTGAAAGTCTATAAAATTTGTCACAAACGTCAAGTCTCTCCTTTAAAGACAAGAAGACGCCAGAAAAAAAAAAACCCAAGAACAAACAAATAAACAACTAAATCAAACAAAAAAAAAAAACAGAATTCAGAGAGGCCTGTGCTGCACCTATATGAGATGGGAAAGGGAATCCCAGTCTCACTCATGGTATCTTTAGATAGTTAGGAAAAAAAAAAGATGAAAGAAAAAAGGATACATTTTACTTAAAGGCTAACAATGCTAGAAGAAACGGTTACCTAAAAAAAAAAAAAGGAAGAAGAAGAATTTTGAAAAAGGATCATCTGAAATGGAAGTCTGGCTAGGTCAGAAAATGAAAACACTGAGAGAAAACCCAGCTCATAATTTGGAAAAGGGAGGAAAAGAAGTTGACGGGAAGAGCTGAGAGAGTTTAGCCCTGAAGTTTCTGTTTAGGCATAGGCTGTCAAAAAGTATGAGACATTTTGCTAGTAACCATACCATGTCATGCATAAACCACCCAGAAGTTGCAGATGTTTGTGGGCAAAATCTCAGCCAACTTCTGCAGCATCTGTCTAGCTGAAAAATTTCCCTAGAAGGTTCACTTATTGGCAGAGTTTCCTTTCGTGTAAATTCCTGCCCTTAAGGGCAGAGACTGCAGTGGAGGTGAAACTCTCCACTGCACCTCAGCCAACTGCTGCTTCTTCAGGTTCTTTCCCTAACTCTCAAAATTGGGAGGAATTACATGGCATTTCTCACTCATCCTGGAGCTACACCTGGCATAGGCCAACACTGCAGAATCATCAAGCAAAATTCAGTTCCTCAGTGCTCCACCCATTCCCCTGAGACACTGGTCTTGCATCTCATATTCACTGTACGCTTCAGTAGGGAGAAAAAACAACCAGTCTAGTTCATTGACATTACTAATCTACTGTGACAGCACAAGCCAAGCAGACACTGACAATACCAATACGCATACCTGTTCACTGAGAAAACACTCAGCAAAGAGGTTAAGGAAAGGAGAGAGGAAGAGAATTTAAGAAGGCACATTCTATGTAATATAGCATTAAGTATTTATCTCCATTTTTGCACAGTGCAGTCAATAGAGTTGACATATCATTAAAATGTGTTTTCTTTTGAATACTAAGTATCATTCTCTCCTACTGCAGCCAAACAGGATTCGTTATACGCAAAGCATCTTTCTAGTTAGTGGAACCTGCATACTGTGTTCCAGTAGGTCTGCTTGGAGCAGGGAGGACTGGCACTAATGACTCATGAAGGAACCCCTTGGGACCCTGCCAACACTATTACATTAACCCATGATATTCCTGTTAAAGACAGCAGCTATATTTTACTGGCTGGCGACACATGGGTTCTACAGAGCACTGGTGTCTGCTAATAAAACATATCTAGGAGCCATCTGCTTAAAAAGCACCGGCTATTGAAAGATCCAGAAGACAGAGGACCAAATGCTATCTGCTTCTCCCCTATTTCACCAACTTTACAGCTGAAATAACACAAAACAGACAGGAAGTTGGCTTTGCTGACTCCACTGGATTAACAGAAGAGAATTCTCTAAGCAATAGGAGCAAAGTCAGCTCTATGCCATACACCGTGCCATACAGCCTAGACAGCTTAGCAGGGGAAGAGGGCATAAACTTCAAATTACAGCTGTAATTTCTAGCTGTTAGAATGAGTTTGAACTGACAAACCCATGTAAGGTAGAGCCCAGTGTTTCCTCCAGTTTATATTGAGGACTAAGATAATTTGAAGTACAAAACAGAGCTTCAAGAGTGATATACTCTTCACTGTACACACAGACCTACAATGAGCTTTTGCCACATGAACAAAGTTTGCACCAAAGATGCTCTTATTTGACAGCACGATGGGGAATGGTAGTACAGACCTGGCCAACAGATTAATAAAGGGTAAATATATGCATACAAATTTATGTGCATCAAAACTCGTGTTTGTGTTACAGGGGCTTGAAGTATAATTTCAGTGGCAGAATTAGTCTTTAAACATCGAGTAATATGACTATCATTATCATGTGATTTCCTGTAAGATATGAGAGCCCAAAAGAAGTGCAGCCCATTCAGGAATGGGGTGCTTACATGTGCCCTTTTTTAAACTCCTCAAAACATGCTACCTTCTTATTATATACTATTTTTCTTTAGCCTGCCTTAGGGAAACAAGGCTTGTGCAATCATTGCGTTTGTCCACCTGCCTGTGTGTCCACAACGTGTAGTCAATTTGGAATATTTAAACAATTTTAACTGTATTTATCTAGGATAAGAGGGTCAAAGACTATTAACTTCCTACAGCTTTGTGAAAGCTGAGGGTAGCCTAGGTAGCAGAGGGACACCCTTTTTAAAGCACCTGACTGAGAGAAGAAAGCCTTGCTGTGAACTCACACTTGAGAACACCTAAAAGAATACACAAAAGGCAGAAGAAACCCAGGCAGCGTCCAGACCTTCTCTGACACAACAGGAACAGGCTTCATAAGGGCTTACAGAAGTCCTCAGAGTCAGAACTTTCTTCAGAATTTATTTATGGGCTGAATGCTTTATTGAAGTCTACCTCTACTTATCTTTATTAACCAAACTCTAAGAAAGAGATTAGGATTGTTTGAGGACACCTATTTTCCATAAAATTATGTTGCTGGCATTAGTTACAGTCTGATCCCTTAACTCTTTATCAAATGACTCCCATATCTGCTTTGTCACTCTTTCGCTTGAACTGCCATCAACCTTTAATTCATTGCATCCTCTGCATGCCCTTTTTTAGTGTAATCACGATAGTAGCTCTTTTCCAGTCTCTCAGAATTCACCAGTTATTTCAAGATTTATGAAAGTATTTAAAGTATTTCCTCAAGAGGCCAGACATCTCCTCAGCCAAGCTGCATGGAAGTCTGAGGCACAGGACACCCAGCATTCCCAAACACCTATATTGGACAGGCATCTTGTCTCTTCTCAGATTACTGATGCAGTGGAACATCTTGTGTCTTCACATGAAAAAAAAGTATATCATGCTGCTCATTGCAACTAGGTATCTGCATTTTCTTCACCACTACAAATATCGCCTTCTCTGTTTAGCAATGGACTAATACCATTACGGAAATGTCCATTGTTCCTGCTACATCTAGTGAAGACTCCTCCCAGATAAACAATTTTTATGAGCTGTTTATGACAGCGCTATCAGTGCTACCAACGACAAATTTTTCCTCTCCCTAAAAATGGGAGAGATCCCATTTTTAGGCTTTCTTCTCTAGTCTTCTTCCAAGACACTCCTGCTCCCAGGAAAGGCCTTTAGTCCTTTCAAGATATTTTGAGGAAGCCACTCGCCACTTCCTTTGCTTGGCAGGTTACTCATAGTCTGCCTCTAGTCCAAATTAAAATGTTAACATTTCCTAGTAGAAAAACCCATATTCTGGAAGGGCCTAGCGTTTCAGGTAAACCCTGCCAAACTTAGCGCAAACTCTCCAACTATCTCCGCCAACCCTTCACAGGAGGGGGAAGGAAAACATGTTGTTAACATAGCCTAAAGTGCAAGGGGTTGCAGCTCAGCACAAAACTTTTGCACAGTGCTAGCACGACTGTCTCTGTACCAGCCGGAAAATATGTTCTTTGTGTTTTCTTTTGCGTTAAGTGCATGCTGCCACCATATGTGTAAGAGCACAGTCTGTTCCTGGAGGCAGCTGTTCCTTATTTTTAAATTTGTGTCCAAATTTACTCAACTTACTGCCAGTACAGAATTAAAAGAAAATATCCATACATAGCAATTCGCACAATAACTGTATTCTCTACTCGCCTCCTCCAACCCCCATCTCTTGCTTTTTTTGCTTCAGATAGAAAAGTCTGATATCATCTGTATATTTTCAGGGGAAATATATCAGGAGCTTGGTCACAACTATCTGTTGCTTGCAGCAACCGTTCTGCTTAAGAATTCTCTTATAAAGTAAGCTTCTGTGACACTGGTTGCATAATGAAGTTTAACACAATAACAAAAAATGAAGATGACCTATGTCTTTGCACAGCCCAGCTCATTTACTGCATAATCACGAATAAGACCTCAGAGAAAAAGCATCATTTTTTTTCCCCGTATGGGTTCTTTCTTCAGTTCCCAGCTGCGGTAAACGTAAGTCTGGACCAAAAGAACAGCGTAAATCGATTTCTGATTGTATCTGTAGCATAGCAAATACATTTGTCTTACTGTGTTATAGCTCAACCTGCAAGTGGACTCAGAAATTAAAGGTGGAAGAAAAAGATTTTCTTAAAGAGTACATCACTGCTGTAACACTACATAAACTACTTTTATGTACAGACTTGAATAGCACAGATTTGTGAAAGGCAAAGTTCTCCCTGTTTACTCCTCTGCATCACTCCCTGTTTATTCCAGTGGATAGTAAAAAATGTTGCAGAGAAAATTTGTAACAGTAGTTGTTGGTTGACCCAGGCAGTGGGGCGAAAGCTAAACTGTTTTCAGAGTGGTGAAGTGTTATCTGTGTACAGCTATTTTCAAAGCTGTGTTGTGTCCAGGATTTGCTTTTCGTTTTTGGGCTATGTATCATGAAAATAGAAAGGCAACAAGTTCCCTGTTTCCCCTTCCAAGATTTTACAGTCACTGCACATTATTTTACACTTTTCTTAATGCTGCAGTTCCTGGAGTCCGGTGATTACATACAAGTCTTAGGGTTTTTTTAAAGCACGAAGTATTTAGTCTTTGCAGTTTCAAAGGAAGTTTGTAAACCTGACCTAGAAGTTCTGCAAATGAAAGTAAAGAAAAGGTGAAGAAAAAACCCCAAAATCATGAAAAATTCAGTTTCATGATTTGAGGTGCAATTCTTAGCATTTAAATAGTCCAGGCTGGCAGTACTATGTACTAAGTGGGGGGCAGGGGAAGCTTCTTTCTCTTACAGCTTTCTTTTATGCAAACATGCGACAAATAATCTGTTTTCTCCTTCCCTCACTTTGACGTGCACTATGATCTATGCAAGCTACAGTCCAGTTCTACTGCTGATGGTCGTGATGGTGAGATGGAGTTACAGTCTAAGGTGTCGGCTGAGCAGCTCTTAACCCGCTCACTTGATATGAAACATATAACATCATGGCCACTGCTAACGAGAGGCTACAATGCACTGGCCAACAAGCAGTCCCAAGTATCCCAGCCTACCCTCCCCTTTTGCAGTTCTCTTCTTCCTCTCATTCAATGCTGGAATCAACTACCACGTTGTTCATCCATAATGTCATTTAGACAAACATAAAATGGGTGTACCAAATTAGCTACCAATTCAATTGACCTCTGCCCAGGCCTATCCGGAAACCATGCCCCAGCAATACCACTAGATCTTCTGCTGACTGGAAGCCCACAGAGCAATAGAAATGACTCAATTCAACCTAAATGACAGAGATAAACAGCCTCAGTGAATGCCTTTAGTGTTGAGTGATCCCACATCATTCTAAAAGACGGACAGGGAAAAACACCCATTTCCGAGTGCTCTCCTATGCAGAGAGAAAGGAGAAGGAGTTAACCCTCTTTGGATGACAACAGACTTTTCCTGAAAGTCTATTTATATACTGCCATGACAGAAGTACAATCTAGATGTTTTGTTCTTCTCTATGGGCATCCAAGAGTCATTGTTGGTTTGCATACAGTGAAACAGGGTTTTACAAGCACTTCTATACTGGATTTTATCCTTTTCTGGGGGAGTAGAGAAGGGAAGCTAGGGAGAAGACAGAAGTCAAAGCGGGAATGGAAAAAAGTATCCAGAGTCTGACCCTTTAAGTTTATAAATCTTTGTACTAATGATGTATTATGTGTGAACATAATTACACATATGAATATAATTCTACAATTATATTCATGGGAACAAAAGTCCTTTACTGTATTCACATTAAGTAGCATAAACGGTCCTTTTAAACTAGCCTTACAGTTTGCAGTTTGGTCTTCCAAGCCATTATTCTTATTAGAAACAAATAATAGTCAGTAAGGTTATGGGGACACAGTACTTAGTTAAGAATTACAGTCTATTTCAGTCTGTCTGCTGCATATTTTAATCATTTCCTGGCTAAATAAGTTTCATGGAATATAAAGGTTCTGGTACCAGAGACATCATATCAAAATAAATAAAAATGAAAATGTCCTCTAACAGTAGCTTGACCAAAGGAAAAAAAAAAACAAAAAAAACCCTCTAGCTCTATTGCAAATATCTTTCTGGTTATTAGTCTGGACTGGGTTCCTAATTCTTTCCAATATTCTTAACTTTTTCTAATTTTTATTCAGGCCTTGGATTCTGCATGCATGGTTTCTGGAAAAAAGAGCATATTCAGCCTATTTATGACCAGTCTGACAAGGCATTTCTAAAATGGGCATCAGAAATAGTTGTAAAGATCTGATTTGAACATTTTTATGCCCTCACTCAGGAACACTAGCAATAGGAAACTTTGAGGTTGAGCAATGATCTGGGCCTGTTCTATTTTTCATTCACTTTCTTTCTTTGAGGCTGTTTGGCAAGTTAGGGGGATCAGTAACAATTCCTAAGACTGACACAATGTACGTAGGTCTTGCCAGATTTCTAAAGAGGGGCATTACCCATAACAAATTGCCAGCGCTCTCCTCAGTGTTTGTCACCAAGGGCCAAAGCGATCCATTCACAAGACAAGTTCTGCACTTGATCTGCATCTATTTTATAGAAGCTTAGCCTTTTATCAGCCTTGTTCCCAGTGACAATTTACCAGCAAGCCATAAAAGTACTGAGGTAGGCTGCAGGCAACACCTTGAACCAAAAACCTCCCTGTGTTTGCTAAAGCAGAACCGACTCCATCACATCATAAGAAGCCATCAGTAATTAACTCAGAAAACAATTATGACCCAGTTGGCTGCTTGGTCAGAGTAGGACAAATAAAGAGAAGGAAAAATAAACACAACAAACAGAAAATACAAACCCAGCAAGCTGTACAGAAACGTATCTCAGAACTGCAAGGAAGCAGGTACCCTTACTTCCTCTACATTGCAGTTCATAGGGTTTGTAGCTGAAATAGCAGAGACCTGACCAACTCAACCACAGAGCCTCCCCTGGGTTTTCCTTCCTCCTACAAATGTAGCACCCTAAGGAACACGGAGGCAGACAGGTCAGACTGAGATTCCCTCTCCCAACTCAATTGGTAACACCGTTCGGGGGAGGTTTTGTGTAGCTTTTGTTTTTTGTTAGGCTTCAAACACAGCGCTGGGGACCTCTGTGCCTCTGTTTCAGCAACTACCATGCAGATATAATTGCTACGGCTCCAGTTCAGTATGTTTCTGGAATAACGATTCTTGTTTCCCTCCTTTACAGATGCTGCCAAAGAGCAAATACCATATTACGTGAGCACAGAGCAAAAGATCTAGGTTGAACATTATTATGCTAGGCACACTCTCTAAAGGTTGGCAGGCAATCCACGGCATTTGGGAGCCCAGCAGTAAATACTGTTTAGTCCTGAGACATGTAGCGAGTGAGCAGTCCAAGATGCTTTCCAGAGGTATCCAAGTCCTTTCTATTTCTTTTGTGTCAAATGCCTTTGTATCTATTTCTTCTGTAATAGATGCAGTTCAGCTTCTTGGGGCCTTAACCAGCGCTTGACCTAAATGCTGCTAGTTATGTGCAGTCGGGTGGGTTATTAACTACTCTGCATTCATCACCTTTCCTAAGCACAGCCAGTACGCCATTTTCTATTTTGTACTGTCACATGCAACCTGATACAAACAGAGAATTCTCTGGTTTTAACGTTATATATGGCTTAAGAGCACAATGAATAGCTTGGTCTTCTCTCTTCCGCTTTTCTTCTGACCACTGTCTTTTTAAAGAATTACTTTAATTGTTTCTCTGTTTTAGTGAGAAGCATCTCAGCAGCACTATATCTTAACCATTACTTAGCATATCATCAGAACCGGGATTCCAATTCTAGGTCAGTCCAGAGGACAAGCAAAAACACCTTGAATTTTTGCATATTATAACCTAAAAGAGAGAAAAAAAATCCTGAAATAGTTAATGTACACTCTTTCCCCTTTTCTCCCCACATACACTGTACTACTTGTCGCTTACAGAGGATTTCTGAAATTTCACCTCCTACTAAACTTTGTTCAGCCACTGGGATATGACACCTTTACAATGCAAGGTACATCTACACAGTGAGTATTGATGTTTAGATCAACGTTTGTAATGCATCACTACTGTCTTTAATTGCAATTATGTAATATTTGAGCTTTTTATTCTCTCTGTATTATTTGTGCTTACTGTGAATCTTCTCCTACCAGAGACTGGGATATAAACAGGAGTTTTACAGGTGAGATATCTCTAGCCCATTTCAGCTAGAATATAATCTACTTTGGGAAAATGCGCTTTTAAGAAGTATGCAGAAGAAGTGAAAAGAATCCAGAGGATGAAACTCAGAGGCCTAAGGAAGTGACACAAAACATAAAGACCAAAAAAACCCTGCATATTGAGTTTGAAGAGGAACTGAGAAAAAATAAGAGGAACTGAGAAAAAAAATCACCTCTATGAATGCTTCAGAGGGGAAGGGAATAAGCTGTTCCCCAAATCCATGCTGATTTGCCAAGAAAAAACAGACCCAAATCAATTCTTTAACAGTACTCAGAAACTAGTACTATTAAACCAGGAATGGGCATCTAAACATAGTCAGGCAAACAAAGCAACAATCCACATTCTAAAGTTTACTCCTATATCCCCACGAGATAACTACAGGTTAGGGGAATTAAAAGCTCAGTGTATTTACAATAAATCTGATCAATATGTTTGCACTATACAGAAGTGTACATAACACCATCTCTGCTACTAAAGAAGCAACACAAAGGGGTTTTTTTGTTTTTTTCTTTTTATCTTGAGTGCTCTGTGAGTGAGTAGCTGTTTTCTCTAAATGCCATTCTGGCCTATGAGGTGAGATTAGATTTAAATTCCCTAATTACAAAAGGCTGGGGGCAAGGGGAGAAGGCGAAAGGCCAAAGTGTCATATTCAGCTTCCAGTAGAAGGGGCAATACGGGGGTGCAGGAAGTCAGTAAATTATCTTTGAGCTGGAAAGCTGAAAGACTTATTTCAAGGTTATGGTAAAAGACATGTCTTCTATACACAGGCACTAAGAGGCTGAAATTAGAACCACAGCCTGCAGGCAGCTCGTCTCCCAGACAGAAAAGAAGATTATTTCTCCTAATGTTTTAACAATACTACACTCTGTATTTGTCCCACCTCTCAAACACTGCACTGCAAGAAAACATCATCTGCTATACAATTACTGCACTCCTTAATTTCTCTCCTTTTGTTTTGTGACAGAACACCCAGGGAATGATGCCGGCAGCCTCTGCCCCTCCATTTGCTTTTCCACAAACCTACCAACCCGAAACAAGCATGGTGCGGAGGGTTCGGGCCTTGCCCTGGAAGGGCTCTTCATGGGTCATCCACCACCTCAACAAAACTTTGCCTGCATATTTGGGCTTGCCAGTCCGGGGGTCACAGCGCAGAGAGAATCGGACACCAAAACCCAAATAGTAGTGGTGAGGTTCATTAACAAAGAAGAAGATAAATAATCCTTCCTCAGTAACAATTTAAGGTGGTTTGGTCTGAAAGCTGTTTTATTCAGCAAGATTTACGTGCACACATCAATTTTTTAAGCATGCTCAGGCTGGAGCGAAGGTTTTAAAGAAACACTGGCAACTGGTAGATTTGTTACCTTGTGGTGATCTTTGCTCTCTGACAGCTAGGTTGGGAATCAATATTCAACATGATTCAACCTACATGTTTTATTTATGAATGTTAATAATAATCTCTCCTGGTACAGAAACCTTTTATCTGTGGAGATCTCAAAGACAAGATATACCTCAAGAAATTTATCAGCTAGGCCTCGCTGCTATGTGCTGAATTAGCCCATTTCTGTATCTATTCCAACAGTGGCCTATACCCATCTAGTACTGCTGTAACAGATACTGGTTTAAAAGGTCTGAACTAAACTATTTCCGGGCACTGGAAGTTTTGTATACCCAATTTGAAACACCAACTACCTTACCAGGTGTACCCGATGATGCAGTCTGAGCTGGAAGTGTCCATTTCCAGATTAGTTTTAGTGTATTCCTTTGAAAATATGGGTTGAAGAGATTCAAAACCCATTAAAAACCACAGAATGACTCAAGCGCATATATCTCACTAGAACTAAAATAAGATGCTGCTAGTCCCGTTTCTGGGAGGTGCTGGCACGTTCATCCATTACCTATTGATATCCACATTTGGGAACATAAAGAATTTTAAAAATAATAATATATAACCGGGTTCCTATGCAGAGGATAAAAGCCCATGCTCAGTAGCTCTGCTGTATCAAACTCAGAAAATATTTCAAATTGAAAGAATTTGTTTTTAATCCCTTAAGCCTTACCAATTTTCATCGAAGATTTCACTTTGCTTTTTCCAGAATATCACTATTTGTGCCTAGATTCAAGGAGCAGAAGGCTGAAAGGCTTCCATGAATGGGAGGATCAGCCCTGACAGATTTCTAAAGGAAGTACAGCTTTCTGAAGAAAATAAACTGCTAGATTTAAGATTAGCCCAGCTTCCTTATTTGAGCTTTAATAAAATCTTTTTTGATTTCCACTAGCCACTTACGAAGAACAAAAAACACTGTCCAACCTGGATAGTTACAATGAGGTGGGCAGATTCCTTTCTACCCCTGTGCCAAAATGTATCATTTAATTAACTTCAGAAAACATGCCTCTTTTGCTTCTAGTACACTTTCTGTACTTGGCAACCTGTACAAACCAGGCAGAATTATGTTGCATCTTTTTATTCTGAATTCATCTTCTGATAGGTACTTACTACCTACTTGAAAAGTTCACCAACTTCAAGTGAAAATCCAACAAATAAAAGTAAGGCAAGATATACAAGAGGTTGGATTTGAATTATTTTCCCATTTATTTTGCCCATAAACCACCTTTACAGAAGTCAAAACATGATTATTTTGTTAACGTTAGGCTCTCTTTACACAGCTCAGAGCAAAGAATACCGAGCAATGAGTACCGAGAAATACTGACTCTCATAAACATCCCTGTAAATCGTTGCTGGTTCTGGAAGGGCAATTTAATCCAGCTCCATCTTCTAGAGTCATATATGCTGACTAATGTGGAAGGGATTCAGAGCCACCTAATGCACACCTCTCCAACCATGGTATCAGAGCTGCTGCTCTTCTATACCTCACTGGAATCAAGAGTTGTAATATTTAGCTTCCAGCACAACACCAAGGACTGTCATGCACCATTAAAAAAGTATAAGGCCTCTGGAAGGTTTTTTCATCCTCATCAGTCTATATCACTATTCATAACAATATTTTGCTAGATTTACATGTGCTACCATTACATTGCTTCAAGAGTTGCCTACTGGTATACATATTTGCAAAAGGAAATTACCGAATGCAAGCAAGGTCCCACTTCATTTACAGCAATGTTAAATGGAATCATAATACAAGATAGATGGGCTGATCCCACACTGGACTATACTGGATGCTAGCAGGTCTTCAGATATTTGCAGAATATAGATGTGGAATTTTGAGGGTGTGTTAATACAAAATGAGTGTGAACACAATGATAACACCATGCGGTGCAAAATAAGATCCCAGGCTTTTTTAGATATCAGAACACACAATATTGATGAGCCTCAAAATTAATTCAAGTTTACCATGACAAAATGGAAAGTCACTAACATGATTGTAAGCTGGTGACAATGCCCTTCTCTTCCTTCCTCCTCCAGATCATTTGCTGTAAAATACCAGCAGGTGTCTGGAAGCCTTCCCCTGGATATCAGACAAGCCTTGTTGACAGAAATCTTTGGCAGATGGTACACAAGTGGAATGGAAGATGTTCTAAAGTTTTCTGGGACAATGTTAGTTAAAAGTATACACAGCATGGGACTATTCAAGCGTTCATCTCCCTTCCCCTGCTCTACAACACAGCTTAACGTTGGGAGCAGCATGAGGAAAGGAGGGCAATAAAATAGACCTGTACAACAAAGGGCACAAAGGAAAGTAAGGAGTGTGGTAAGAGACAGAGGCAGAAGGCTTCTGCCAACAAGCTTTAAAGAAGAAAAATGCTACTGAAGCACCTTCGTGCTTTATATGCCAGATAAACAGATCCAGCCTGCCAAGCATAACTGCTCCTTGATAAAAGTGATCTGAATAAAATCAGTCTATTTGCCTTTTTTTTTCTCCACCTTCAACTCTCAAAGACAACTTATTATGCTCTTGAAAGACGTCTTGTTATTCACTAATAGTTTAAGGAATATCAAAATGATGTCTTGATTTCTTTCAGCATTCACCTCGAGGAGGGATGTTAAACTCCTAGCCTGTGAGCTGAATGTAGCTGTGGAATGATACCATTTAGCTCCCTGACTTCTTGCCACACTTGCGGTGTGGCTATTCCATACTGCAAAAAGTCATGGTAACACCCCCAGTGAGCAAAAATCCAAAGCACCATGTTTATACAGTGATGAAAGCACACTACAGATATATTAAGAAACAAGATTGACACATTGACATGGTTCTGTGCTGACGATTTTTCCTTCCGACAACTGTTAGGCAAGCAGAGAGAAAGCAAAGAGGGGGTAGAAACCACCACAGCAAAGGAGGATTTAGAACAATCCCAATGATTGTGTGTGTGAGACCATTTCACCAGCTGCAGAGATCACCGATGCCCTAATGCAGATCACGTTGTGAGCTGTATATCCAGGCACCAAAGCAAGAGCAATATTTCTGGTGCAGATAAGTGCAGTTTCAGTCTCTCTCTCATCATCCTTATTCAGTGGAGTAGTTTCCTTCAGTGAGCGCAGCAATTCCATTTGCAGATTAAGCCCACTCTGCCGGCACAACATGCCTTGCAGGATCCCACCAGGTCTTTCAGAGTGACACACACTGATCAGAACTCCAAAATGGAGGTGAGAGGGAGAGCCAAACATAAAGAAAATCCTAGATTTCGTTACCAAAGCATCTTCAAATCATAACAAAAAATATAGGCCTGTGTCATGGCTCAGTATTTTTTTCAGAGCAGAGAGGTGTGGAGTTACATTCTCATCAGGCTGTGGGTCACATATTTGCTTCTGTGCTAACTAATCATAACCCTCATTTCCTTCAATTAAGTTCCCATAACCAGTTGCTTTAATATTGTGCCAACGAGACAGCTGCTTTAGAATTGTTTCATTTCTTTTCATAATATCTTTATTTCCACTAATCACAAACTATTGCATGAATGTGAATGAATTAAGCCTAAAAAATCCCCAGTGATATGATTAATCATCTTCCCTTGGAGGAGAAACTGGGTCACAGAAAGGTCCAGTGCTTTGGCCAAGGTAATCCATTTGAATTCTGGGAGAAGCTAGAACAAAATACAGACCTCCAGCCAGCCAGCATATCAGACAGCATCCCCTTTACACAGGCTGGATCTTGCTCTCATACGTCTCATATGCATATTCTGCCCTGGGTCTGTTTGTTTGACTTTGAATGAACTATGCCAGCCTTCTGCTTCTTTTGCATCTTTACCTGGGCTATCTTCGAGTGATTTAACCTAAGAATATAATTTCTGAGGGGAAAAAAATAGTTATTTGGTATCAAATATGGACAGTCAGGGTACCCCAGCACAGGGTTTGTGTCACCAGTAGAGGGAGATGGAATGGGTCCTTCATTACTCATTCACAGGACACTGGGAGGCACTGACAGAAGTGTAAAAGGTTGTTTGATGAAGTGGCAGTCAGAAAGCACATTTCAGGTGGCCGTCTCACTGTATTAAAGGGCTATTTTCATCCAGCCATTTAAGATCAAGGCATTTTTCCTGCAGTTCTGAAGCTCTCTTAGCTCTTTGTCCTACATGATTAAAAGAGAAGACTGAACCTCCTTCTTATGGGCAAGGGCAGTAGGGATAAACAAAAAGGGGTGCTAATAGGGGGAGGCATACAGTTTTTCAAAGATGGATGTCTAAGGCAATGGCCCCTTGTACACAGACATCCAAAAAAGTCCATGCCTAACTGGCCACTGACACCACAACAAAAGGCTTCCTTTTCTGTCATACGCTCCTCCAGTGCCTTGGAGGTCACATGGAGGGAAGGAGGGAGGAGTGTAAAGTGTAGTACAGCCAGTACGTGCTTCAGTGTCCCTGCTGAGAGAGCTCTGAGAGGTATCCTGTGTTAGAAGCTCAGTTCTTCCCCCTGTATCAAGGCTGGTGCAGGCTGGAGAGAGAAGCCTGAGCTTTCAGAGAAAGCCTTACTGCGATTCAGTCCTACACATGAACTGTCTTCCTGGTCTCAATACATTGCTTCCATCCTAGCTGTCAGTGAGCTGAGTATATTTTTTTTAAGCATTTTAAATGCTCCTGTAATCTGAAGAAAAAAAATGCTTTGATGTCTATGATATGCAATTCCCTCCCTCAATCTCTCCTTTCACTCCAGTTTTGAGGTCTGCAATAACGCTGCAAAGTATATCAGCATTTCCTTTTCAAATAGGATCTAAAGCAAAGGTAAGCTGTGCTAACACCACATAACTTTTCTTTATGCTTAGCTTCCACACTCTTCTTACTCTCAGATTTCTCTCCTGGAGTCTCCAGGAGAGAGTATTCATTCAAGTTCATAGTTCCTTTGTTGGCTTTGTAATTTAGAGGCTCCCAAAGAACAGAAGTTACCATGAGCAGCAAGGCAATGGCTTTGCATCATACTGTGAAATATTAGTACTAGTCACATCTCTAATTTCTTTTCTAGAAGGCACTTTTAAAAGTACTCAGCAGAAGCCTTGCTAAACCTTAACTCTTTAACCTTAACCACTCAAGCTGTGGGCTGTGAAAGCAAGGGAAACTTCTTCCAAAGTATGAAATGAGAGATTTCTAAATTTTTACTAAATTGAATATTGACAAATGAGTATGCCATTGAGCTTGTATGTTGAAAAGGCAAGAGAACATAGAAAATGTCCCTTTTTTCCCCCCTGTCTTCAAGGTTGTGGGTATGAAAGGCCATGATCTTAGTTTTGAAGCAGTAAAGAGGTTTCTCTATCAGTAAAATCACAAGGCCATTACCGAAATAATGTCAATACCAACTTGTGAAACATGATGATGTAACTTCTTTAGTAAAAGAATACAAGAACATGCTAAAAGTAGTTTTGCATACAAGACTGGATGCTGGACACATTATGGGCATACGAGCATCATATTCTTTACCTGGAAGATTTATCATCTAAGCAACACGTACAAAGAAAGGAACAGAAAATAAAAAAGACCAACCATTGAACGAGGATGTGTGTACGTATTTCTCTTGTCTTCGTAAGATGGCAGGCGGATCTCCAGAAAGACATACGCATCATCAAGTAATGTACTCTGTTATGTACTAGTAGGCATGGATCAGAATGGAGCATAGCAGGGACAGACACCGTCCGAAACAAACTGGGGGCAGAGGGAAGAACGATGTCAAGTCACAGGGGCATACACTGCAGTCGTTAGTGATGACTACAATAGGAGGACTAGTATCTACCAACCAGAATTTGGATAAATATTCTGTACTAAAAGAAAGACAGTAATCCCATCTGAAAGCCAAAACGTCTTTCATAATTTTCTGCAAAATATCCTTTGCTGAACATCCAATCCATGATTTCTTTCCCTTAAGCAGAGTACTGGCGGAACAAATGCACGGATGATACCACAAGAGTGTATCACTCTAAGCTTTTCCCCTAAGCAGGAGTTTGCAAACTCCTATCCCCCTGTCTAAATATAGCAATTAGTTCAAAAGGTGAAATGAAAGTCACTGCACCGTTTCTAATTCCTATGAAGATTTGTGTCCTGTCGAACAGATGGAGATGGACAAAAATTCTTTCATATGGTTTGCTCATCATCCAAACTATGCTTATGCAGCATTTTCCCTACATATAGCGAGAGAGACGTGTTTCTGAACACACAATCAATGCAATCATCTGCTGCTAATTATGTCTTCTGTTTCTGGAGCAGTCTCCACAGGAAGAAGTCCATGTATCTTACAGACATAATTGAGTTAAACATCATAACCCTTCTTGTAAATGATGAAGCACTAGCTCTTCCAGCTGAAAAAGACAGTACTAAAGGCTTAAGTTAGCTGCCCAGAGTTCACAGATTTTTATATAGTTCACCCAGTCTGGCCTGCTCATCTCAGGCCGTTACATTTTAATTTGTTGCCACCACACTGAGCCCAGGAGCTCTGTGCTAGTAAAATATACCTTTCAGAAAGGTAGCCGGTCTCCATCCGAGACTGGCTGAGACCAAGGGATAGAGAATTCATTACTTCTCTCAACATTTCTACCTGTGGCTGAGGACTGTCACGGCTAAAAAATGGTATATTTTCTTTTTAATTTATAAGACTTCTGGCTCCTTTTCCTGATAGATCAAAAAGGTAATGACAGGTAATGACATCTCACCAGGAGATAGGGCTGGGTTTGGAGGCACGTTGGCCTGGCTCACACAGTGCTGCTTAAAAAACTTTCTCCAGCAAACTCTGCTCCCAGAATTCTTGCTTCCTCTTTGTGGAGCTTCACTTTCAGTAGGCATGTGCTCTTCTTTCTCCTTCCACTCATTCAAACCTGATCTGGAAGTCTCCATTTTAACTTCATACTTCAGTTACTATTAGCTTAACAGTACCCTCGAATGGAGGTACATAATAATCTAATCATGTCACTTTATCTTCTCCAGGCGATACCCTTCAAGTCTTTCTTCTTAAGCTAGCGTTTTCTTCAGGCCTCAAATCATATTTGCATCTTTTCTTCATCTGCTACAACTTTTCAACACATTTTTCTTGAATGTTGACATCAGGATTTTATACATTAGTCCAGAATTAATCTGAGGAATTTTCTATTCCGTATACAGCATTAAAAGTTACCTCTTTACTCCTCCCTCTTTATTCATCCACGAATCTCAGCCATAACATCACAATGAAAGCAAAGATTACACAGAAAATCTATCATCTTGTAGCCGTTTAATCATGTTACGCCAAACTCTTCAAAGTTAACATGCTGCATATATCACTCATATTAACAATCCTGTTTAAATTACCAGAACGATCCACTCAAGGAAATGCCACTTCTTCGATTAAGCATCGCAGAGATAGACCCAGTTTAAACTATATGATAACAAACTTTTTATTTTTTCTTACCTAACTGTAAATAAAGACGTTCATCTCAACAGTTCTACTGATTTCCAATCTACTTGTATCCTTTCCTATGAGTTTAGACTGTCTGTATCATCTTGCACTAGAAACCAGCCCTGACTGCCAGCAACAGCCTACTTATACTGGTTTATACAAATGTGTTTCAGCCCGCTTCCTGATTACAGAAAAGATTACAGCAGATGCAAGCTAGAAAAATGTAGGGGTTAACTTAATGCCTAAAACATTTAGGTACCCCAAATCCCATTCCCAAATAGCTGGGAAGTTTGTTTTTAAGCACTCTCTCTTCATGCCCAATTGACATACAGAAGACCTAAAATTGCTTTCAAACAACTGGAGACATTTTAATGAGCACTTCTAACCACTAATAGTTAGAACAAGTTATGACAAAAAATACGAATCCTGAACTTTCAAAGAAAAGGAGCATCCAAATGAAAAGTCAAACTCTTTCTGCTATTTATTACTACATACTACAAGAACGTTGTTTAATTGGGGTAAATAAAAGAAACTGCACTTACCCTTTTGCCTTATTTGGAGCTGTAAAGCTCATGAACTTTTCCAAGAACACTTATGCAGCAGTTCAGGTAAGAGTTTTATTACAGTTGGCCAGAGCTGTAAAGTTCAAATCCAAGTCAGATAATCCTCTGACGTTCAGTTCAACTGGCTAAATTATGAGCTTTCTCCACCTGCATGAAACCTATGGCTTCACTCTGTCACATCTGATAACAGAAGGAAGACACAGCCGCAGTGTAAGGTTTAGCCTTGACTCACTAGGGGCAGGATTACATCCTTTCCATTTCCCATCTTCATATATATTTACTGAATTAATTGAGCCTATTGTTAAAAGGAGGCCTTCTTGCACTGCTACCAGCTGCTAAGGAGCAAAGGGAGAAGTCTTCTGAACAAATGCAAAAGCGGTGTTTGGAACATAATAAAAAGCAACTGAATCTATTAGAGCAGACATTTTATGCTCTGTTCACAACATAAGCCTGAGCAGACTAATTCTCAATTCTAAGTTAACGAGGAATATCTACTGTGCAATGTCATGTGTTTAGAAGTACTGGTTTCTCATAATCTAGAATATAAGAATTCAATCTGGAAAATTTATGAAGAAATAGTCATAAATGATCAGCAGAATGAAGAAACCATGACAGGAGAAGGAGGCTTTTTTAACCTAGGAAAGTGAACACTCCCTGTAAGTGGCTGCAGGATAACTAACAGGGGAGCAAATAAGCTTTCAAGCTAATGGGTGACACCTACACGAGGATAGATGAAAGGGACACATAACTATGAATAAGTATAGCTGGGAAATCAGAGAAAAATATTTACTTAAGAGAGGTGACATTCTAGACCAAACTTCCAATAGGAAGTATATGTGTACAGGCATGGTAGAAGGAGGCAAAAACAGTTTATAAAAACGTAAATTGTTCTCATTCATGTACTAGCAGGAAACCAGACTCAGTGACCCAGAAGGTCTATTTTAATGCTTTACTACTCAGCACTATGTGTTTTGGGGGGAGGCTGGAGGCAAAGAGAAGTGAAGAAGGGAGCAACACCAGGAAGAGGAGGAGAAGAGAAAAAGGCAATGCTTTGTTAAGGTTTAACACCCGTAATTGTCACATATATCCAAGAACACTGCCTATTCAGCACATCTCTATCCTTTCTATTGTTTGTCTTAAAATAAACGACTTTGAGGAGATAGCAGCAGATAAAGCAAAGGCCTGAGAACCTGCAACTGCACTGAGTGTCCTCATACAGCATTAATGAAAACTAAAGGTTTTAAACAGAAGTAGATATGAAATGTATCCTATCTGAATTATAGCATGCAAGATTTTTAACCCGCCTTGGACAGCCTCAATGTTCCTTTATCATTATTAAGCTTCACAAAACCCCGACATCTTCCCTGATGGAATGGTTCTCTGGAGAAACATTCATCCCTTGACGAAAAAAAATATGTGTGTACCATAAGAGCATTTCTGCTTACAGTGGAAGAATGAAGCTTCTGGATCATTATAGTTCTGGTGAGATAGTTAGGATAATCCCACTGCCAGAGTAGCAAGACGGAGATGATTGGGGTAAGAGGTATTCTTTATAGGAGAAAACTTTCAGTGTTTAAATATCTCTCAGCTAAAATATGAGAATTTGTCTAGATCTCTAACCTGCCTAGATTTCTTACCACATGTAGCACTGGATAATCAGCCTTTTATCACCCAAGTCTCACAGGAAAAAAAAATGAGGAAAGTTGGCATGTTTTTCCTTTTGTCTCCCTATCGTCTCCAGAATGGTCAAACTGACAGTTAATTGTAATATTATTAAAATGTCCAGATTAAAAGTACCCATTCTGCAGTGTAATGAAGGGTGGTGATTCACAACTTTTGCAAAATTCCACTCAAGCCAGTAATGCTCTGCTGAGATCTGTCTCCAGAAATTAAAATGTTGCAGTTGGACCGCAACTATCAGGTATTCACGTGCCATAAGACATTATTCAGCTGTGAGCTTTTGTTTCCTGAATATATCTGACTTCCAAGAAAAAGTTCACGCCCCACTAAATTCCCTCAACATTAAACAAAGGTTCTTTATCATGCAGTTGCTCAATCCATGAGACCCTCACCGTGAATTGGTACGAGTGGTTAAAAAAAAAACAAATTCAGAACACTGCAATAAAAAATGTACACTGACACTTCCCCATCTTGAAAAATCTGTGCTTTTTTGAAAAGTTGCTACTGTACCAAATGCTAAATATCATCCTCAGCATAGTTCAATAGTATTTATTCTGTAAGCATTGGCGAGGTTATAAGACTGCCTCTTCACACATTTTAGGGCATTTTATCTTCTCAGCTTAAATTTATGTTTCTCTCACAATAAGAGAGTGCGGAGGAGGCACTCAAACAACTGCGAGCTCTTTCAAGCATTCTTACACATAGAAACCTTCTCTGGAAATAAAACTAGCATCTTTTGAACCCAAAACTTCTGTGGCTAGCCACCTTCCTTTCAAATAAAAGCAACTAAATGTTTTCATGTCACAAAATTAGACGTATTATCAATCTGTTCCTCATAAATGCAAACAGTTAAGAGCCTCTGGTCCGTAACCCTGTTCTCAGGACTCTATGTGGTAGCATTAACTGATCTCAGTGATACAGGACTGGGCCACTTGTTAGTATAACGGCATCTTGTTATTCTTCTTTCTTCTTTGAAGAGCCATTCTTCTTTGTATAATAGCAGAACATCTGCTCTGCAATAGCAAAGGCTGAAGCCACTTTCACTTTAGAATTCAAATGCGGGCTGCTTTCCAATTCTACTTTCTTTGGTCCATGGTGATCTTTAGCATACCTTGGGAAGGTTCAGAGTAGAGGGGTTCAAATGTTGTGTTTGCTGAGCAATGGGTTTCTGAAGTATAGCTCAAAGAAAACATTTGTTTCATACTATACCTCTTTTTACTCATGTTTGTTCCCCCCTCGTGTCTTAGGATGTAATTGCATTTCTCAGTGTGTCCCATATGACCTCAGTTTCTCAAATATTTACCTCAGGTAGGGTTTGTAGGGTAGGGAGCAGAAAGAGTGTGTCAGGGTGCAGGAGGTGTGACACAACAGATGTGGCTAGATAAATACTTCTTCAGAGAAGCTAAACTGAAAGCAGTATTCAGAGAAAAGCTGGATTATCTAACTGTTGGTCTAAAAAGATGACACTGAGCATGCACTATGTGAGTGTGGTATTCTGCGACACGCAGAGCTGCCACTGAGCCCAGGGCAGCCATCATCCACTGCACCCAGGTGCGGTCAGCTGGAACCAGAGTCAGCCATTTGGCAAAGAGCTGAGCAATATCTGCAGTTTCCTGTCAAATATGCCTGTTCAGTTTTCACTGGTTTGGGTTTCATTTTGTGAAACGTTTCTGCTGTCGTAGAGCACTCAGAAGGCTTTTAATTTATTTTCAAGCAGAATATAAAATGCACAGGTAAATCATCACCAGAAAAAAAGTAAAAATGATGAGAATTAAGATCTCGCAAGCAAAACTTAATTACAGACGGTTCCTAAGTAGGCTGAGAAAGGGAGAAGAACAGTCCAGGACTGTGAGAAGAATCTTAAAAAAGGAAGATATGAGCAGGGTGGGTGATTGGAAGGAGCAAGAAGGTGCAGGCAGCAGAACGAGAAATTAACAAATGACAAAAGGGGCATGTCATGGCCACATATTTTTGTCTTCTACCTGTGCTGAGATGTGAAGATGCTGCCCTTCCACAGGAAATTCAGACCTAGATGAGCTTCCTGCAAGGAAGGCAAGGATTTTGAGATATCTTGAGAACAGTGAAAGAAAGAGATGGGAATATGGGCACTTCCACTTCTGTTCATGTGCTTAAAATTACTGAAAACACCTCGTAAAAAACTGCTAGTGTTTGGGGATCGATCTGTTACTTTCTTCTTTGGACCTATTAGCTACTACCCAGTTCAAATATTTCAAAGTATACACCTCATCCTCAATAGAATATATACATGATGAATTAGTTTCACTGATCTCCTAAATCAAGGCTATGGAAAAGAGACACATGTGAGAAAAACTAGTAAGGAGTCCCATAGTACCCTTTATCTTGGTCACATTAGTGACAAAGCTTCACATGTACTCAATGACTACAAACGTAAGCATCTTTATCTAACAAAATATCTTTGTTTATTGAAAAAAAACCTAAAGAAGTCAAAGAAATAACCTTATTGGCAGCTTAATAAGCTTGATTCATTCATAACTAAAGGGGGAAAGAGAGAGAAAAAAAATTAATTGATTTTCAGTACAAAGAGACCACCCAGAAGAGATATAGGTATTGTGTTCATCTATGTAAGATGAACGTTCAGGTCATTTCACCTCCATCCTTCTCAAGGCAATGTTTCTTGTGAATAGTATTCACGGAACTTTTATCAAGCCCCCTCCAAACTAAAGATATGAATCCTAAACTAAGCATTCTAGCCAATTAACTCAGTTACGAAGTTTGAGCAATACATACTACAACCTGTTTTTTTCTAATTCTCACCATTTCAACTTCAGTGACTCAGCTTATTCAGAGGGGTAGATGGCTCACATTATGAGAAGCAGAGCACATACAGCATGTTCCAGAAAGTCCATGCACTGTGCTTAGATTTCATTTTTTTGGTCATTTGGATAGATATTAAGATGATGTTTTATTCATACCGAAGAAAATATGGCCTGTCTTTCCCCTTTGCCTATCTTTCCCTCTGAACTCTTCTAAGACATCTTGAAAAGTCTATTCTGGTTTCATTAAGGGCTCTCACTTCTATGTGAGTAGTCAGGCAGTACCTGCCCCTTCCCACTCCCTTCCTAATCTTCATTGGGACTGTTCCTTGTATAGAGAGACTTTATATCCACTCTGCTCTTTTTAAACAAAAAAAAAAAAAAGATATGAAACTTCCAGAGATCAAGACTCTTCTAATTTCATTTCCGTTTAAGTCTCAGCTCAGAGGCATTACCTGAATAAAAATGAACCCTGGCTTCAATATTTATATTCCTCAAATCATAACACTTCCTATCAGTTCCACTTTCTGTAGTTGTTGCTGGATTTACTTTGCCATTTGACCTCTTCATACCATAGAATTATAAGTTAGAAATAGAAGATTTGTTAGGACGTCTAAGTTAGGCCTCAAAGGAAACAGCAGGTTCTGTTCTAGCTTCCACAGGCTTATTCCACTATATAATTTATTATACTATTGCAGCTCTCTCTACATTCACATAACGTTTTCAGAAACTTGTGTCTCAGACCAGAAAATAAGAATGAGCACAGTAAAAGGGTTTGTCTTTCCTTATAACTTGGGGCATACCCTAACTATGCCACTTAGCTAGAGTGCTAAGTTTATGCATATGGAAAAAAACTCCCCTCCTCGACACTTACCCATTTAATCCTATACTAGTCTGCAAGATGGCTTTTTCTCTTATCCTGCCAGCTATTTTCTTGGCTCTTAAAGATGGAGTCAGGTTTCTCTGTGTTTCACCTCTCAGTCTTTAACTCCTCATCTACCCTTACGCTATCAGTTCTGGTTTGGGGGCTTTTCCAATCTTCTACTACAGAAGTCTGAGTCAGCTGAATGAAAGAATTTTAAATACTTCCAACTTCTTCAAAGCAGAGTAAAAGCTTAGTCTTCCTAGAGCTCCTTCTGTTCACCTTTGCAAATTAAAGCGTCCATTTCCACTCTAATTAGTTAGACTAGTGTGGAGCTGATTTAATATCTATCACAGTGAAAATAATTTTAAACTGAATAGAACAATGTTTTCAAGGCCTTAAAGCTGACTTAGTGTCCACTGACTTCAACAAAAGTTACAAAGGAAAAGCATCTCTGAAATTGCAACCTCATTGACAATGAAAAGTCTGTGTTCGCATCACAAGAACTAAGTTATCTATTTGAAGAATTAGTCATCTACCAGTTGTGTTTAGTGACGCAACTGATGTTTCTAGTTCTAGCAATCCTTCTTCAACTTTAGAGAAAATACTCTACTTTTTCACAGAGCGTTCCTTGCGAATGCTTATGCCAATTTAATGGAAACCATGAGCAAAAAGAAAGTTCATGCTTGCGTAAAAAAGTTAGATAGGAAAATATCTACCTACTTCTATTTTTCCGCTGTTGTAGAGAAATAAATACTGCTTACTGTACACCAGTTCTGGTATTCCTTGGAATCTTCCATGAATCAAATCAGCTTACTAACCAAAAAACAATGAGACAAAAATCTAAATTAGAGAAAAAAAAAAAGCCTACAGACCATTTCCTGCTGGCTCAGTGAGTGGAAGTGGTTCATGATGAGTGCCAGACCTAGAAGAACCATACGTCCAGTTGCAGGGGAAAGAAGCTCCAAAAACAGAAGTTCTGACATCAGCTCGGCTGTTCATGAAACCCCAGTCTAAGTTTCAATTTCTCGGTTGATTGAAGCACAGAGGCGCAGTCTAGCAGTACTACTGTCATCTAGTGATTTGGTTAGACGAACACCTGCCTTTTCCCCAGGCCTCCCCTTGTGCAACTCCTCTGTCTTGTCCATACGGCCTCACGTTAACCATAGTTTACCCTAGCTTAGTTCTAGTTCTCAGACCATTCAAGTCAACAAACAGAAAAAAAAAATCTTTTTTTCTTTTTTTTGCTAACTTAGCTATCTGTTGGGGTAGTGAATTGAACTGGCTGCTGATGGGTAACAATCAGCACCAGAACTGGTTCAAGGCAAGTGAAGCTCCGGCAGTTAGGACCAGTAACAAGGGAATACATTCTCTTATCCCAAAACTCAGGACACAAACTCTTACAGATATGCAAGAAAACAGAACAAATCCCCCCAAAATGTTCATGCCAAGCTAATTTCGTAATAGCTCGGGTCCAAAAACATTCTTAGATGGCAAAAGCAAGTCACAAACTGTTGGCTGTATGTAGACACATCACCTTGGCAACAGTAATGTTTCACTTTTTTGTTTCATCAACTCTTCCGTTTGTTCACTCACATCTATAAACACTACCTTATTTTTAATCCAGACTGAGCGTGTTAGCCAGCTGCGTTTCAACCTAATTTGGAAATGCGCTTTTAGTTCTTTATACTTAGCAATCTTTTACTGCATAGAAGGTTGAAAGACAACTTTGACTTGCAACCTGGACTCTCAACATTTTAGCTTGCAATGAACAGTCAAAATTCAGAGAACGACTATTCTGCTTCTGCCTCAAGTTTGTGCTTTGTCCACTAGCGGAGCTCTCTCAAGTATTTTTCCGTAAAACACTAAAAAAACCCAACAGTAACACTGTTTTACATGCTACAAAATATTTTAACTATGTCAGACCTACTATATAAGCGTAATATCAACATTTCTCATGAGAACTACAAGTTTAATGGCCCAAATGTCTACCTGTGCTGCAGTGAGAGGTGGGTGGAAGAATAAAATGACTGCTCTTTAGGTGGAAGGGTGCACATCTCCTGCCTAATCATAGCTCAAAATCTTTTGGGAGGAAGATGGTTTACTCATGAAGGAGATAATGTGACATTTAGTGCTGGCACGTGTCTATTGATGAACCACTGTTGCAACTCACTGCAAAGGTAGTGATTTAGGCTAACTTTCAAAATGCTTTACTATCAAGGAGGCCCTCCCAAGGCAATTGGAAATAAAGATTAGTATAATTAAACCCTGAAGCTATGTCACAACATCTCCCAGGAAAAAGCTTCTCAATGAACTCTTCTACTCAAGTACAAAGGAGATGCTACTTAATAGACTTTGTCAGAGAACCACTGTGGCCACAAATAACCAAAGCACAGGTAAAGGACCATAAAGCAAGGTCAGGGAGTAAGGGTAAGGAAATGCTGCATTAAGGATACAGACACAAAGCTGCCAAGACCAATGTGGAGGAAGAAGGAAAATAGCTGTGTAGGGAGATGGGGAAGATCAAAGATACATGACCATATCTCTATAAATCAGTGTAGTTCTATTGACTCAAAAGGAGCTTTGCAGATTGACTAGCTGAAAAGATTTGCAGTTAAGAACTGCCTTTCACTGAAAAAGGTAGCTCTATCTGTAAAAGTGTGATTTTGTTTCTCTTTCCACTCCTATTAACACTGTATCAAAATCAGTTTAAATAATTGTGTTTTTAAAAAACAACTGCATACAAGCAATCCTTCGTCTTTTCCGTCTTAAAAAATGATGTTTACTCTAATGTGACACAAAGTTCATATCAGCTTGTACACATTATCCTATGAACCAGCACCACTATTCCTCTTCCTACTCCCTATAAATTAACTACTAAAGTGCTAGGAGTTTTCGCTTTAAGAGGATGGCTGTCCTGGGTTGCCTATAGCAGTTTTGGAGATTCTACTTTCTCAGGTCTCAAGATTAGTATTATTCCTTGAGAACCAAATAAACATCAGTACATGTTTCTTTTATCTCTTAGCAATGGCAAAGGTCAGGCATATAGCTTCTGAATTTGGGCTGGCAGAATTCCATAGTTATTTAAGAGACTGAGGTAATATATACTATTTACTCTTTCTCCTCTGACCTCTGTTCAGGTCTCACTAGAAGAACACAAAATTTGCCGGAGTGGGGAGGGAGGAAAGGCCTTTCCAGCAGAACACACCTTCAGGGGTAGGGAGTACTTTTGTAAGGGTCAAGTGAAATCTTTCCAGAGCTCTGCTTGAAATCCCAAATGTCAAACTGTCCGTTTTGATAAAATAATTCTTGTTGGATTCCCTTGAAATCTCTTGCTACAACTTACTCTCTTCCAGTGAACAAAAAGTCCAGCTCTGAGTTCTTTGCAACTTTAGGTGGAAAGTTTCTCCTTGGTTCAAGATAGTTTACCATCTGAAAATCCAAGTGCCTTGGCACTTAAACAAGGCATAATATGGCTACAGTTCAGCCATCCACTTCTCAGATACAAGCAGATGCAAGGAAAAAAATACACGGACATGAATATGGAGGGAATTCTGGGCAGGTAGCAGACCACCCTTTGTCTTACTGCACCCACCACAAAAAGGTCAAGAAAACTTGGAATTACTACACATGAAATAAGATTAGATGTGCAAAATGTTCCCTCAAGATGATATTCAGTGACTCAGCGTAGCAAGTAAGAGAGCTGTGGATCTGTGCCCAGGCCTAGCCACTCTTCTCAGTTCAATGCCAGCTCAGCGACAGAAATTAAGGAATGCAATGTTGCATTCCTTAAAAGGTATACAAATAGTTTGATGTTTTTTGCACCCTGGTGTGTTCTCTCTGGCATGTTTAATTCCATCCTGAAAACATGGCAGAATATTAAGAGGGCAAACAACTGTTTAGTGAGTAGAGTCCGTTGAAACACGCTCCCTTCCTTTGCAATTCCCTGTAAGTGGCTGCTTATTTGCCCAAGTGGACTAGGTCTAGGAATTCTCAGCAGTCAAACAAGTGACAAGTGACATAGGTATTAACTGACCATAGGGAAGTTTTAGGTTGACTGTCAGGTTGATTATTAGTTGATTATTAGTTGATATCAGGTTGATTAGCTACAAGTCAAGGTTTTGCCAACAGAAAATGTGTTGCCAAAAAGTTGTGGCATATCACGCGTGTCCGGACTAGCTGCAACATGAAACTACTACGCATGCTTCCATAATGCAGGAATGACTTATCAAGGTGCCTATTTCAAATAGTTCATGAAATATATTTGCCCGTTATTACTTTAGGACATTGCGCTGCGTGCTCACACAAGAGTTGAACTGCAATCTGTTCGGATCACACCATACAAACCTCTAAGTACAGTACATGTGGGGAAAAAAAGGAATCTCAGAAGCTATTCTTGAAATGCTTACTGGTCAGAAATCCTACAGCATTTATTGTGAGCAAACAATAAGAATAAAATGCTTTCAGAAGCACTTTCAAGAACTAACAAGCTATTCAATTTCATACATTTACATTTTAGCATAAAAGGCTACAGCTAGCTCAAGCAATGGTACAGGCTAAATCCCTTATGCCCTTCACTCTTGCTGATGGCACTGAACTGTAGCAGATAGGTGGAAGCATTTAGCTATTTGGAAAAACATTTGCTGCTTTTTCAGCTATGCCCCATCTCTTCCATAAAAAGAAAGTATGCTAATAGAAAGCATCTCACAGATGAATCTGGCTTTTGATCTGCCAGTTGGACCATGTTGCATTCGGTACAAAATAAACAGCTGCTCATTTTGGATTATGTCTACATTAGCAATGAGTGCAGCTCAACAGGAGCAAAGGTGTAGAGAAAGGCGGTTGTTATTTATGTGAAGACTTGACATCCACACTATCCATATGTGGGAAGGAAGGGCTATTTGGACTAACTGTAGTCTGGTCCCATTCACTGTACAGACACTGGTGTTCGAAGGGCTTTGGGAACGCTGCTGGAGCACGTAGTCTGACTGAATTTTATCCAAAGGGAATGTGGCTTGTATGCCCCGAGACTGCTCCGTGATGTAAAAGAAAGCATGGTAAGTGGGGTGATCAGCAGATTTGACTCAAAAGCAAACTCCTCAGCAAAACTAAAATAGTAATGGACAACCTTCGCATCACTGCTTTTAGATTCTGCAATTGAAGTAAAAAGGGCTCTTTTTTTATATTAATTATAGCACTGACAGTATTTAAACATTAAACGTCTTTGGCTAGAATAATCCCCATGGAGGGGAAAAGTTCTCCTGATCTGCAGTACTAAACACACTTTAATTTGGGTGCTACATAGCACCATATCATATACACTATAATACTGCTGTCCAACTACTAGAGATGCCTGCTGAGACACTTCAACATATAGCTTAAATATGACCAAGAGAATTCATACAGTTTCCTGAATATTAGAAATAACTGCGTATGGGGAGGTGTTAAACAAAAGTCTCTCATGACTTCGTAGTTTGTTTTATCTTGTGAGAGCAGAGACACTTTCAGTTTACTCCCCTGCCTTCCTTTTATGCTTGTGGATATCTCTGACAATTAGTGATTATCTAAAGATGAATTTCTGTAGCTGGTAGATAAGCCTTTTCGACATTCTTCATACCCAAAGATAGATAGCAAAGCATTATGAGGCAAAGTGGAGTCTAAAATTCAAAGTAGACAAGTTATTAGGTCTTTCACAACTTTGAACTTGCTGGCAGTCTGAGAGTATACATCCCAAGAAATGCTTCATTTCACTGTGCTTCTAACTTACTAAGTGACTTGCCACTGAAGAACAATTGCTGACATTTATCAGATACCAATATCAGAGTTAATGGTCCAAATTCATCACATGCCCTTCATGGCATCACGTAATCCTGTGTTCTGCAGTAAAACTTCCAACATCAGTTTTATATTCCCACGCATTTGTCAGCCCCTTCTCAGCTGCTTAATAACCTCACAGTACCGAGCTGACTAGCATAGGGTTAAGAAGGTGGCACTAAAAGCATATGAGGATGAAATGACTTTTATTTTAGAATAACTACTGGACGTGGACAACAAAATGGAATTCGGTTTTTCAGCTAGACAACTGGAGTTCTTTGCAGTTAAGCCTAATTTTATCTTTATGGAAGCATTAAAAATGCTAGTTCAGTATATGTTGCACCATTACTACACTGAGCTATACTCTTAGTATTGTCATAAGAAGAGAAATAAAGATCTGCTCTGCATAATTAAACATACTATTCCTTTCTGTTGTGATCTAGTATGACCTTTGGTAAAAGCAGGTGAGCTTGAAGACGACTTGCATGTTAACGGCCCTGCAACTTTTGCAGAGAAAGTAACACCGCCCTGATGTTGAATTCATGCCCTTGATAACTAACTATTAGATGAGCAGCTAAGTTTATCTATCTCTTTAATACAACCAGTAACTGAAAACAATTTCTCTGCAGTTTAGAATGGCATCAAGATCCCACACAGAAAGGCAAAAGACATCTCTAAAACAGTATTTAAAATCTGAGACTGAGCAAATCAAAAGAAAAAAAACCCAAACATGTCTCTCTGGATCATCAAGGGGGGCAAACTGCATCTGTGACCAACACTGACATCTTCAGTAACGCTGAGGAGCTCCTCATTGGGACACAGCTGAGTTGAGCCTTTTGTATAAACATTGCCAGCGCAAATAAATTTGAAAGTCTGATTTCATTCTGTTTCTTCCAGCATATGAGGTCAGTCATGCAAGGCATACTGAACTCTGACAGATAGAAAGCTAGTGCTCTCTCTCTCTCCAAAGCATTTTAATTTACTGGAGAGTCTGTCATAATCTTTTCCGCACAGCTACACAGACGAGTATGGCTGTATACATTCAGGACTGCATGGCAGGTAACTGAATATAGCCCCTTTCTTTGGGGCTTTGTTTTGTTCTCTTCAATCTTTACTGGCTGCTACATTTGTCCATCACTCTCCGAAGGCCTTTCTTTTCAAATAAAGGTTGGGTTAGAGCTAAGACTTCACTTGAAAATCTTATTGTGTTTCTTTTCTCAGGCTTGATACAGCTAAACCAATCTCAATAGCTCAGAACTTCTTTGTTGACTGGAACTTTTTCTCCTGCACAGACAGTAGGCGCTCCAGCAGCAGGGATCATAACAACTCCCTTACCTTGCCCAGAAATTTTATTGTACTTCTACTGTATATCTTATCCTGTACCTATAAATCATGCTTTTTGTGAGACTTCAGCTATAGCAAAACCAGTGTCTTGGCACTGCAGGCCTTAAGGTAGAAGACAGTGACGAGAATATTTTAAGAAACTTGCAAGCAGAGTCACAACACCCCAAAATGTCTAGGTACTAACGAGGGCTTACTGCCTGAATATCACCAACTTGCAGAATAGAAAAAAACCAAGTACTCTTAGCAAAGGCCGACTACCTTCTAAATAGCCAAGGCCTAAGTTTGCCACATAAGTTTGCACTTGATACAGAATACCTTTAACGCTTCCTAAATCACACAGTCCGTAAAACATTCTGTGTTCACCCCACTGCCAGAAAATATTACGCAGATAATACATTCGGCCAGCTGACATTTATCAAATGTGTCCTCAAATAGCTGCTAAATAATATTTCCATACATCCACATGCACAAAATTGGTGTTTCCTGTTTTTAAATCTGCCTGCCTGACTTCCGAATGTTTGATGTCCCCTCGTGGGACCAGCAAGGGTTGGCTTGAAATCACCATGCATGAGTATTCAACTTCTGTTCTTTATAAAGTGTTAGCCTCATAAACAATTTGGAAGTGCCAACATTAGGTTCACATATAAATATAATTCAGTAAGAATTCCTGAGAGCAGGAAAAAAAATGCAGATTATTTTTACTTTAATGAAATAACCCAAGTTCTGAGCTTCAGGATGTAGGCGCAGACTTTACCAAAACACAATGATTAGCAGCTACAAATAGATGTAAGTAAGAAGATAAAGAATGTCACTGTGGTACATACTTCCTATACATCTCTTCGAAAGGCTTTAGGATTTTTTGAAAATTAGTCATACTAAAATTTTCTTTTAATAACAGGCAGTTCCTTCAGGTGCCCATTGCAGAAAGCTATTTAGAGCCTTCTGATGTACCGCAGCTTTTATAGCTACAGATAATCATTACCTGTGGTGAGCAACATAATCCACAGCCAACTAATTGTAAGGATGCTTAGCACAATATCAGAACAAGCAGAACTGCTGGGGCTCATTTGCCACAACAACAACTTATACTGTGTTACTGCCAACCTAAAAATATCCCCTTACCCCACACTTCCCCCATGCACAGTATAATTTATCTGCTTTCTGATGGATATCATTTTATGCTTCAAAGGTGGTAATTTTAAAGCTAGTATCATGTTTACAAGGTATCGTTCCACATTCTGCAATATAAATCTAGAATAATTTTTATCTTGCTGTAATATTAACATATTACTTGCTGCTTTTGCTCTATGCAATACATAAAGTGCATATGTGTGCACGTGCGCCTGTGTGTGTATGGGCAATTCCTTCATTAGCTCATCTTCATTTACTAGAGACTGGAATGCTTGCTGCTAGGATTTACAATCAGACACATAACAGTTGGCTTTATTCTGAAAAATATTTAACAGGCAGCCTATAGGTTTTCAGATTAACTCATCTGTAACTAAAATCCTAGGCTCAAATGTTGTGCTCAGATGCACAGGCTTTCCAATGAACTGAATGGAAGAAGTAACATAGAAAAATAACCACCTAAAACCCATCTTTATAGCCAGAAAATCATATCTATTCCTAGGCACTTTCATATGCCATTTTATTTCCTCCCTGCATGCGATCTGGAACCACCCTTAAACAGAAGTGAATAAATTAAAAGCTACATAACCTTTAGATTTCAATACTACTGTCTCACTAAATTCATATTAATGGACATTTTATAAACACCATTATAAGATGCATTAGTTGCCCATGTGGGCACTTTTGAATAAAGATAGCAAAGGATTTGATATAACAAGTAGAGTATATTGAACAATTTTCCTTATGAAAATTCATTTCAATACTTACTATTGTTCTGCAGGTTCTAAGAATTTGCAGAGGGTGTATTTCTGGGAAAAAAAAAAAAGAAAAAAAAATTAAAACTGAGCAGAGTACAGACAATTCCTATACCTGGAAGCTGAACTGCCTGCTCACTGTACTATGACCTCCTAAAGAAGTGCAAGACATAGAAGAAAACAAGTTTTCCATTCCACTATTTACAATGCTTTAAGATGTAAAACCATGTCAACTTATCCCCCCAGTAACCTCCAAAGAAAGAAGTGTCAGCTAAGGGGGGCTGTCAGTATTCAATTCAGAAAGACAATCACTTATTTTTCTGGATCTATGAACATAACTCCTTGCAGCGTCTGAGAAAATTTTTGGTCAGTGACAGTATAGCACCGGCAGCATTTTATGTGGGACTTGACCTTACAGGAAACTGTAAGGAAGCTTTTTTTTTTTCATGCATGGGTGAGTTCAGCTAGCAACAACTGTAAAATTTATTTTTCATAGCTGAATTTCTGATCCCAAATTGAATAAAAACAGAGTTAATAAATCATTACTAGTACTTACGGAGCTATACAGAGTGCTAAACTGAGAATATTGGGAAATTAAGGTATTCTGCTGGTATTCTGAGAGGAAAGACTGTATGCAGTGAAACTGGAGCTGGACCGACTGGACTGACTTTGGAGGTAAAATGCAGAACAAATCCCCATCACTACCACTATGCCTTAAGCTCTCTATCTAAGGGGGTAAAATTCTTCCCTACCTCAAAAAGATGTTTTGCTGAGAATTACTTGAAAGTATCGCTGTACGCTGCTGAAAAGCCCCATGTAATGCCCCATGAAATGCCACGTAACTACTCACGCCACCTCTGTGAGCTTCTCTGTCTTCCTGCCCTGACACCAGCTCTGCTATTTGCCTAACTACAAGGTAAGTTCATCCACCTGACAGAAAACTATTTGCTTGTCCCTGCACCAGAGTGAAGCTGAATCATGTCTGAGGAGGGGAGAGGTGCTGGGGGAACAGGATATCCCCTTTTTAGGGCAGTGTGCACAGACATCTACAATATAGCAGAGCCAAGGGCAATTCAGAGGTAAGCAATTTCTCTTTTCTCTGAAGAGCAGGACCAGGCAAAGACAACTTGAGAAGAACTCAGCAGAATGGAGAACTGAAAAGAATATAGGGTTCGCACCTGTTAATCCATCACTATTCAGAAAGCACTCAATACAAATAAAAAAACCTTAAAAAATAAAAAGGCAGAAAATATTTGTTTTTTTGGGGGTTTGTTTTCTAACTAGAAACATTGTTTCAATAATACTAGGAAGAGCAACCAATCCATTCGGTAAGAGAGTGAGACCAAGCGAGATAGGGATGTTTATTAGAGGAGAGAGGAGTTGATGCTAGACCAAATGTCTTTAGTGGTACTTCTTGCCAGAAGGAAGTCATAAAACAGACACCTAAGACAGCGATATCTGGTTTTTTTAGGAATAACCAATGTAGTTAAAATAGCACCAGGCAATTAAAACCTCAATAGTGTCAAACTACAATAGAGAACACTTCACAGTTACAGTACTTGTCATGGGGGGCTGGGGAACAGATCTGCAAGTCAGATAAAACCATCAGGGTAGATTGGAGACCTTTGAGGACAGCTTTGTTTTGAGCGTGATGCATGACCACAGTTTTAATCTATGACTATCAGTATAAAGCCTGAGTATTTTTATGGCTTGGTTCTTTTTGTCCTCAACTCATGTTTGTTCAGGGACAGGGAGCAGAGCCAGATCAAGGGATTGAGATGAAGCCAGCCAGAACTTGATTAACTCACTTGCCTCTAACCATAATAATTATCATAATAAAGAGTAATACATTAATTAGCATTGCAGAAGATAGTAAGAGTCAAGACATTCTTATGTTCATCCTACAAAAACAAATGCATGCTTAGCGATAGCCTGTGTATTAGCCAAGCACTTTCGGTTTTAACAAATGCAACGCTACTAGCACAATCCTTCCTAGATGTGTACTTGTGTGCCAATGATTTAACAGCATCACAATGCAAGGTCAGGCTTTCATCTCTATATAAGAAACTTCCAAGAGTCATGGTGAAGACCCCACTACTATATTTCACCTAGGAAGAAGAAAACATCAGCCCTGACCATCTACTTTATTTTAAAACAAATTTAATTCCACCTATAAAGTAAAATATCAAAAAGACTGTGACAGTTTAAATTAATTTTCCTCATTTTCTCCCTGCTGCTTTGCCTTGACAAAGCAGAGAGCTGACAGGTGATTACTTCTGATCAACTGAGGCAGAGAGAACTTGTTGAACTCCATCTGAATCCCATCAGGAAGGCGAAAAAAGTCCTCTAGGGAATCTAAATTGAAGTCTGTGAATGATGCAGGCATAGACAGATCTAAAGAAAGAATGAGAACTGGGGCTATCCACATGTATAAAGCACGTTTGTTTTGAAGACTGTTTCAAATTGTCCTTTTACTAAAAAAAAAAACAAAAAAAAAACCCAAACTTACAGGGAAGAGTGACTTCTGATGCCACAGTATGTATTATTTCAAGATCTCTATTAGGTTCTCCCAACTAAATGTACCTGCAATGTTCTCTTTTACCCCATTATAATCTTATTTGATTTATATAAAAAATGGACTAATGTCTCAAGGCCTACAGAATTTGAAGGCAAGGTTCTGACTCTGAAGCATTACTTGCATATAGTGTACTTCAATATCTAGCTTTCAAAGGATTCTACATGGTAATATTCATTATTCATAATGGAAATCACTTAAGCCTGTGGCAGTATGATGTGCCCTACTTAAAAATATTTCAGCTCCTTACCAGTCATGGGCTACAAGCCTGTGTAATATGCACTAGTTCGATCTAGTAAATTGGTGAGTGAACGAGGAAAAATTACTCAAAAGATTTGAGGCACAACTTCTAGTGTCACTGGATTATAGTAGATCAGCTAGAATTTTGCCTGAGCTAACTCTTCAAGAATATTTCTAGGGTCCTACATTTCAACATTCCAAAGACTCTCTCAATATCTAAGTATTTAGAGCATAGCTTGGCTTATGTGAGCATCTGCAACCCACATACTTCCCAACAGGCACTGAACAGACATAACAGCATGAAAATACAGCCTTCAGATCTTTATCTTTTAGCTCCTAATTTTGTAAAGGTTTTGACAGATCTTTTACTGTACACACCTTGGTAGCCTGGTGGAATGTGTGTCTAACTCTTTGCAATTAATGTAATTATGATTACACAACCTCTCTAGAAGTTCTTACAGAAGTCCTTATAGTAGAAGTAATACTCAGCATTTAGAATTTTTCTGAGATCATTTAAAATATATGCTTACTTCCTCCTACTCTTTACATGCTATCTATTGTGTTGCAATACTGTTCTTAGAAGAGAGTTCATATTAAGTATATGTGTCTGTATTTTTGTTTAAAATAGAAAAAGAAACAAAAGAGCACAGAGATTTTTTTGCAAAGTGTAACAGAAAGGAAAGTATTTAGATCAATAGCATGTCAGACTGGTACAGAGCCAGATAATCACAAGGACAGACATAAAGATGCCCCATAGATATAAACGTACCCCACGCATAAGGTGATTTACTATGGAATTAAGCAGACCCTTCTGGCACAATCCTAAAAATGCTAAACCCTTGAGTTGGCACACCCCACAATAAAGCAGTGAGACACTGAGAACCCAGAATCACATCCTCGGTGTTGTTTTACTAATACTTTAAAAAACACTACGACTAGTGCAAACGTCCTTGGCAGCTGGCCTCATTTTGCTGATTACCTAACAGTGACTCTTTGCTTAGCTTTATCAAAGAGAAATCACTTCCCCATAATACCCAGCACATGTTCGGTTACCCACAACAACCAACAGTTTATTATTTTCCATAGTTACTAATATTTAATTTCATGGTAATGTTATTAACCAGAAACAACTTATCATAACAATAAAAACAGCAAGCAGCTGAGGAATAATCTGGGCTAGCTTTAATGCATTGATTCTGTTTACGTGACTGTTTCACTTTTTACACTGACCCCATTTTGTATTTCAATCTGCAGTAAGAATAAATAGGAGGAGTCTGTTACATTAATGTGGGCATTACTTTACTAAAAATTTATAAGGAACCATTGCTGTGCTATCCTGGTGATTCCAAATATTAAAGATAGGCTCCCCAAATCCCAGGTCTTTCCTATGCTAGTTTCATTCAGAGAGTCTCAAACACTAGAATAAATACATAACCCTGAGATGTGAAGCAGGCATTCTTAACTTTTCTACAATTTACAGTGTACCATACACATACAGAAGGTTTTTAAAATCAGAATTAGTGATTAATAACAATACTTAGCACTAAAGGTTCATCTTTCCTCTTTCTCTTAAAGGCATCACTTAAGAGAAAAATACCACTTTTGTCCTTTTAAAAGCAGGAAAGCTGAAGTAAAATGAAGTCAAGTGTGCTGTGAAACATATTACAAGAGGTGTGTGGCAGCCCTTGGGATATAACTTAACTCTGGCTTCCTCATTCCTAACAGAGTCTATCCTAGGCTGAGGACATCACACAGTATTGGGGAGTGTAGAGGTGGAGATGGCTCCCTCAGGATTCAGATTTGCTTTGCTACAGGGATTTGCTTTGCTGTTTCAGATCCCAGTCCCCATCCCCTCACACTCACTTCTCATGGTCCCAGGAAACCTTTATTTTCCTTGTTTAATCATTTCTAATCTAGAAGAAATCAATTTATAACTGAACATCTTTGTATGCTTTTTGACTATGAAGACATACACTGTAACAGCAAGAAATTATTCTTGGCAATAGCTCCATAAATATGTGCTGTACATTACTGTGGTAGGACTCCTAATTGACTAATTGCCAGAAATGAACAAACTGACTTCCAGACGCTTGGTTAATTTTATGTCAGCTGGAGATAGATGCCAGCTTTGTCACTGCTAACCACAGGATTCAGAACATAGGAAAGTGAGAATATATGATTATTTAAAGGCATCACTAAAATATTAGGGGCTAATCATTCCATCTTCCACAGAAAAGCTATTTTAAAAGGCATTTTTACTGACTTGACATGATTTCTTGCTCATGTTTTATGAAAGGGCAGAAAATTAATACAAAAGCCATGAATATCTATATCCCCACAGCAAAACTGGAATGTTAATGTAGTCATTTTTGTTCATGTGTTATGTGCCTTCAGAGAGTCAGCTCTTTCAGAGAACTCGAACTGAGGAGAAAGGCATGTTACTGAGTAGCTGGAATGAGCTGGAAGGTGAGGTCTGCTATGTGGCAGTTTTTCACCTACGCTGCAGAAATTGTAGAATATCAGCACTTTAAAATTACAAACATGTGCCGCACCTGGTTCCTGAACAAACAAAACACAACATGGGACTCTCCCTTGATGACTTATTTTTGATGGAATCATTGAGCCAAGGCAGAAAGCTTGAATTACAAAAGCAGTAGCCTGAACAGGCCTGCTTACTCCTGCTTCAATTACCTTTTCTCAGTGAAGGCTGCCTACTTTGTCAATAGCTCTGTCAACATTTTAAACCCCCTCAGAGTAATTCAGATTGTTGAATGTAAATAAGCCACCTGCTTTCAAAATCCAAAATAAGTTTTGTTTTTTGCGTTTTTTTTTAACTAATAAAGATGGGGCCCTGCATACAAATAAGAGAACACTCCCCATCTCTTGCTTTAATCTCTTTTTTGAGATATGCAGATAATGCTCTAACTGAAAACTTCAACTGGACAAATATGCAACACCAAAATAACTTAAATACACGTGCATTTGCCTATATAACATCAAAAGAATAGATACAAATCAAAATTTGATGTTTGGTAGATGTACGATCCAAGCAATTCTCTGACTCTCAGCAGTCCAGCTGATCCCTAGAACGGACACAACAGAAGCTGACAAAATCAAAGACCTCCTTTTCGGCAATGCTGTCAATATTAGAAGGAAGGCACTGCCCCGCAAAATATTCCATGGAGGACAGATCCACTTTATTCATCGCTGGTGCATACCAAGTATCTACCTCTATGCTCAGAGTCGGTCAAGGATTGGGAAACATGGGGTCTAGCACAGCAAAAATAACAACCTCTTTTGGGATGTAAAGCTATTTGTGCGTCAGAAATCCTCACAAATGTTTTTTGGTTCGGGGCAATTATACCAAGCTCCTTTGTCCTCACTTCTCAACATTTTATGCTGCTGTAAGAGAAAATATAAACCCCCCAACAGAAGACAGAAATGGAGTATGTGTAGCATGAGAGACTTGTTAGCATAAGTATCCTCATCATTTTAACCTGGTGCTGTCAGAGTGTATCATGCCACATTTTCGTTCTGCCTTCTTTCTATGCTTTCTCCTAGCTTCCCTCAGATCCAGCTTTCCTGAGCAGGCAACAGGAGAAGATTTTAGAGCATACTTCATAAGCCAAAACTGACTTCTACATTATCTGGAGCTCTGCATGTTATCTGCTGCTAGGACGTACTTGACTCTCACTTATCTGCAGAAGAATTAAACGCTTTCATTACCTTAGGACGTACAACATAAAGCAAATATTTATGTAGGTTTAATTCTCAGGTGGTTTGTATCTGACTTAGTATATCAGCACTACATTTTGTAATGGGGATATGAGGAATTCCATATCTAAACAGTTCACAGTCTCAAAGCTGCTCTCACAGGTGCCAGTAGGAGCTTTCTCACTGACTTCAACAGGGACAAGTTCAGGTTTGATGTTTGTGATGCAAGAGGCCATAAAAAGTAGTTTAGTATCTTTTTAAAAACTCTCTTCTTACCTTTAGTACAAACAAAGTAACTAACATTGACTGTATTCTAGTATACACTTGCAATCATCTTCTGTGTTTCTCTGTGTTTAACTTTTTTCAAAGAACACAACTCTCAAAGCATTCATTTTCAAAACATGCATCTTACACAGCAAATTTTTGGTTTGAGGGCCCATATTCTCTGTTATTTCTTCACTGTTTCCATTGACATTGTTCAGAATAAAATTGGAGACATAATGGCAACACATAGACCTATGTTCAGTGGTCAAGCATATTCCTTTCTCATGGCCAACACAATTAAAATAGAAATAACATGCAAACAAGGCTTACAGGTTTCTTAGAAGTGTTAGAAACACAGACTTTACCACATTTACATCAGTGATTTAAAATTGAGATTTTGATATTTCTAGCATCCCACATGCTTTGGGCCTTGTTCAAGCAATGTAAAAGCATCTTCACTTCCATAAGTTAAGCAGAAATTTTATGAAAGATGAACACAGTATAATAGAACAGTATAATCTGAACAGTTTCAGATGAGCTACTTTATATAAAGGTTATGAATCAACCTAGGTGAACAGACCAGTCATTACAGGAGAGGCACTTAAAGATAAATAAGCAGATGGTCTACTGGCACATAATATATCTCCATCTTCCCATCTCACACTGGTGGGGAATTGGGGCAGGGGGAGTCTTATAAAAGAAAGAACATTTTGAAGAAACCAAGGGCACAGATAACTGGTATCCTAGTAGAAAATTATATGCAATCAGGTTCAAAATTTCAACCTGACTCCAGCCTTTCAAGATGGAGACAGATAAAATATGAACCTACACCTGAAATTTTTAACTAACGTTAGGACCTGTAGCATGTCAAAAGGAAAAGAGAATGAACCTGGAAAACCACCTCTTTTCCTGAGGTTACTTTCTGTCTGTTCAAGTGTGGTTTTGAAGCTGACAGCGTGGTAAGGCAATTAGGCACATGCCGTACAAGGAATCTGAGCCATTTGTTAAATATCACAAAGCCTTTCTGGTGCTTGGACATGACAGGAACTCAGGAAACAGTGACTGAATAAGGTCACAAATTATGCCCTCTGAAATACTCAGTTTGCATGCATATTACTTCCAGAGGGATAACAACAGGCTGACTAGTGGTGTTATGAAGATGCAGAAAGCAAGAAAGGAAGAGTGGTACATGTATTATAAATACGCAATTTTGCCAAGTGTAAAGCTGAAAATTACCAAAACTGCATTAACGTCCCATGGCAAACCATTCGGCTGATGAATACAGCCTCGCTTTATCACAGCTTCCTTGAAACATGCCGGCCTGATTTTTTTCTTCGCCAGATAATTCTAACGTTTTCCCACAAGTGTATAATGTTGCTAGTGATGAGCTAGAAGTCCTAAATCTCCATTGTGGCTGGAAACTGTTCCAGTAGTCATTTTTAACTACTTTTGGAAGTAGTGACATAGAAATATAAACTCTGTACCCAAAACATTTGTAGCATGGCAAGCCCAAGAAGGCATCCCGCTCCACGTTTCAGCTGGATACTGAAGTCCCACTCCTCCCTTATCGTATCTTACTGGTTACTTCAGATGTGTCTCTGCTAGAAGGCCAACAGATGCCTGTCTTGAGGATGGAGGTTCCATGCAGTAGCAAGATGGGTAGTAGCTTCTCATATAGCCAGAGGTGTCAATTGCTAAAGGAAACTGAACCTGTAAATATCCTGTTTTGGGAGTAAAATGAATGTAGTTTCATCATCAAATTGGCAGTTCTGAAAAACTCCCTTCACGTAATGTTGAAACTCAAGGACTGTGAATCCTCAGTACAGAAGGCTAGACACAGTTTCTACTGTGAAAAGAAAGCATCAAATTTCACTTGATTCTCTCTGTAAGCATGAAGTGATGCCGACTGAGAAAGTGGGGGATGTAGAGCAGTAATCAAAACAAGATAAGAAACTCCTTTTTGACCTAATGAGTGGCTAAGACAGCAGATATTTTTGAAGAAAATATGTTTGGCCTGAGTATGCAGATAGAAACAGCTTTTAATTTATTGCACCAAATGGAGATACAGCAAGTCTTGCTGAAGGGCCAGATGGCTTGGGTTCTTAATTGGTATATGCAGTTTGTTATTCTTGCAGATTAGATAGCTCTCATCTTCACATAATGAATTGCTTTTCCACAGGTTTCACATTAAGTTACTGGGAACAGATAATTCTTCAGCGGGTTGCAAGAGTACAACTGCCGTAGGTGTAATGGGTTTGTCATTTTATTTTTCACTAGGTTAATTCACAAAATCCTACACCAAACAGTTTGTCTGGACTACTGAAACTCGGTCTGGAAAAAAAGGATACATAGACGTATTTTCCTCACTCTGGGTACCCCAGAAGAAGTCATCTCTGCGGGTGTAGAACAGAAAAGATTTTGTGCCCTTAACATCCACCTCTGGCTAGACTGCAAAATGTCTCTGGCAGAAGTTTTACAAAGGATAGGAACAGGGAGATTAATATAAAGATCCACTGAAACATGAGCTTGGCTCTCAATTTGGGAAGCTGGAACACTGGGAGTGCTATGATTTCCAGATCACTGACACTTAAAAATCGTAGACTTTTCAAATATTTTCTAGTTTTGTATTGTTACTTTTTTGGGGTGCTTTGGAATCAGAATGTGTGAATGAAGGATAGAAACAGAAATAAAAACACTTCACCAGTCATGCCATATCTGAAGTGACAGCTAGGCTCAGCCTTAAAACCATCAGAAAATTTGTATCTGCTGACCATCCACATTGCAATCATCATGCTCGCGGCAATTCCTCTCAGTCCTAGAAGCTCTGTGGAACAGGATTCAGTCCTGACCTTGCATGCCATATATTTCCTAGTCTGCTAGTTCCTTCGGGGAGTTTACAGCTTAACTATAGCATTAATCCTAAACCAAGCCAGCCTGCCAACAGAAATCCTGCCATTTCTTGCTTCTCTCTTGCTACCTTTCTATAGCTCTCTTCTTCCTTTTCTTTCCTGCAATTTCAAGCAAACCCTTAAGAAGAAACACCACCAAGTACTAGAATATGACCAGTTCTCACAACAGAAAGGAACTTGGGATAGCACTTAGCATTTTGCCCAAGGGATAATGAGATCTGTGAGAGTGCCTCTAAGCATAATGAGGGCAGGGGTAATACAACAAATTTCACAGTTAATCAATAGTACTACTGACTCAACATAGCACACTGACCCAACGTACAAGAAAAACCTCACAAAACAAGCTCAATGTCCATGTCAATCCGTGGAAATCTTCCATCAACTTTGGTATACACTGAATAGGGCTTTTTTTTTTTTTTTATCGTTTTGCAACATCTTTTCGTCACCTAACAGTCTCTATCTGACAAGACCTTCTGGATGAAATGTTTGCCTTCACAGCCCATTTTACAATGGAAATTGAAGTAATCTCCTATTGCTGAAGGTAACTCTGCAGACATTAATATTCCCCAGTTGCACTGCTGAGTAAATAAGCAGTATAATGAGGACACCTTTAATACATGACAGTAGTTGTACGTTAGGGCAGGTCAAAACATTTCTAAAACCAGAAAGGGTTCTTCCTTATGCTGATAGCATTTTATTAGGATCGTACCAGACTTCCACTGTAGAAGAAACTAGCAGGTTAAGCCTCTACAGTTTTCTTGGTTGATTTAAATAACAGCAATTTTGTTCTTATCTGAGTCATGGAATACGAAGCAATGAGAGTAAAAGTGCAGGAAGTTTTAGGCTAAGCAGAAGAAAATAACTCTGCTCTGCCTCTGTATCTGCTCTTTTTTTCCATGATAATAACCTACTTTTTGCCCTGATAATAGCCTAAAAAAATAGTACAAGAAAGAAAATCAAAACAAATACATACGCACTGATAAATGAATATATGTATTTATTGTTCCTGCTTAAATCTTGTCTTAAGGCTCCCACTGTTCCATAGAGAAAGAGTTTTTAGCTTAAGCCATTTTCACAAACAGTCCAAATATTTCAAAAAAACAAACATTCTTATTTGGGTTTGAATGTCCTTTTCAAACATTAGCTGAATATCATGAGACTTTTGATTGTCCTTACAGCCCTCTTTCACGGGAAAGTGCTTTGTTCTGTTTGATTTAGCTAGATGGTATATATGAAACTCCTACTGATAGTTGCTTTAAGAGTGAACCATCCAATTCCCAAGTCATTTCTTCCTCTTAACTCACAAGGCCACAGCACTGTGCATGCAGATGGTGGCAGCGTGTGGATGAGCCAAGACACAGTAGCACTCCAGATTTCCTATAGCCCACATTTTACTTACCATACAACAACAATAACAGCCTTTGCAGTATGTCCTCTATTGCAGTAAGAACAAAGATTTTCTGATCCAATATTAGAAACTTGCTTTTGCAATCAGGTGCACACAATCTACCATAGAGACTACCTATTCTGGTACCTTGGACTAGATGCTCTGCTGTCATCAGAAAAGGAAATGCTGGCACAGAAAATGAGATCTAAATTGATGAGATCTGAATCTTGATACAGACTGATGGTTCCAGAGGATACTTTACAGGCCCTGACATATCTTGAAGCTTGACTTAAAATTGTTAAGCCAATTTAAGCTCAAAATTGATCCTGGTCATGTCTCAAACTTATATCATATCTTGTTTTTACAGAGATATTTTCCTAGTGTATCATTGTATTGTCACAACCTCTTGCACAGACACACTGTACCAGCACAGGGGTACTTTACTGCAACTATGGCATACCCTCTTCCCAAACCATTATAGTATTTTGCACACCGGATAATATAGAAGATTGCATAACTTAGCTATTCCATTTTTTTCAAATCAAGTAATTTTCAGTTATAGCTGGAAAAGGAAGAATACTCATAAAAAGGTTTAAAGTATTTTGGCAAAAGTTTCATTAAGACACCACAGAAGCCTAGAGGAAGGGGCTAGGAAACAAAGCTGGACAAAGGAATAGGCACAAGAGAAGAATCTGCAGAAACATACATCCCTCATCGCCACCTTCAGCTTTCTGGACGTTCACCTTGGCTGACACACTGTGTTTCCTCTCCACTGGCCATATGTTCTACTCTTTCAGACCCTTAGAGCTGTGCAAGAACTGAAATATCTTTGCCTGTATTTATGTTGCAAGATTAAAGAGTGGTTTTAAGAGAAGATTTATGTATGCTAAGCCCCACAATCAATGCTTCTCTTTATCATGCTCATTAGATTAACTTGGGTTGGGTTGTTCTTAAAAAGATCCAAGTTCAAGACACCTCTTGGCAGACTGGGTTATAGCACGAAAATCCTTAATTGTGCCATACCTTACCCATCCCGGATTTATCAACAATCCTTGGTTCAAAACACACTCAAACCTTCTCTCCATCATACTTCTGAGCATGGCTTAAAGACTCGTCTTTACATATAAACATAGGTAAATTTATATATGGATAAATGGGTGTGTGCATTTGTATATATGCATATGTAAATGTGTGTATATATATATATATATATATATATGCATAAATAATGCAGACAGGTCAGATGTGTAGTAATAACGTACCTAGAAGTATGCTATTTCTTTGACTAAACTCAACACACACTGAGCACATCCCTCTTCAGAAAAGACTGTCTTGGTAAATTAGTAGCAAGAGGATCTTTCCACACTTCCGAAAGCAAAAAAAAAAAAAGGGCTGGAATATCATATTTTTGCTTTGGATAATTTAGGCTTTAAAAATTTTGCCCACTTTACTTCCTTATTTCCACAGATTTGAAAGCTTTAGACAACAACACAGTTGTTCTCCTGTAAAATAGATCAATTTTATCATAGGGACATAGAGTCAGACCTTGAGCAACCCTTCCACTCTTTACTCCAGGTTGTTACAGTGCTTATTTGCATATCAAGTAGCACTGTTAAGACTGGGGTACTCAATGCCTTCTTTGCCTCAGTCTTCACCAGCAAGGTCTCCTAGAATTTTTTGCCTAGAAATATGGTTCAAGGAACAGATGGGCTACCAGTACTGGAAAAGGATCAAGTCAAAGATCTCTTGAGAAATCTCAACATATACAAGTTCATGGGACCTGATGGGACGCGTCTGAGGATGAGAGGTTAAGAGAGCTAGCCAATGTCACTGTGAGGCCACCCTCTATCACCTTTGAAAGGTCATTTAGATCTGGGGAGGTCCACAATAACTGAAGAAAGGCACCCACTTTCAAAAGAAAAGGGCAAAAGGGATGATCCAGGCAACTACAGGCCACTCTTCCTCACTTTAGTGACTGGAAAATCATGGAGTGAGTCCTCTTGGAACACATTTCTGGGCACATGAAAAAAAATGCTAACTGGGAATAACCAGCATGGATTCACCAAAGATGAATCGGGCCTGAGCCACCCAATTGCTTCATGTGATGAAACGACTGGAGTTGTGGATGAAGAGAGAGCAGTTGGTGTTGTTATAGCCACCCACTAGCAAGGCTTCAACATGGTCTCTCACAGCATCCTTGAATTCAGGTTAGAACACTATGGTCTAGACGGATGGACTGCTAGATGGGTCAAAAACATAGTTTAAAATGGTAGTGGTTAATGATTTATAATACACCAGGAGGCTGGCTACAAGCAGAGTACCGTAAGGATCTATGCTAGTTTAACATCTTTATCAGTGACCTGAAGGAAGTGACACAGTGCACTCTCATCAGGTTCACAGACCACTTCAAACTTCTGGGGAACAGTCAACATGTTCAACAGCAAGTCAGCCATTCAGAGAGACCTAGATAGGTTGGAGGAATCGGCCAGCAGGAACTTCAGAAAATTCAGCAAGGACAAACGCCACGTCCAGCACCTCAGATGGACTAATCCCTGCAGCAATACAGTCTGGGGACTGGCTAATGTCATACTGGGCTTTATCAAGAGAAATGTAGCCAGCAGATCAAGAGATGCAATTATTTCCCTTTACTTGGCGTTTGTTAGACCACATTTAGAATATAGCATCCAATTTTAGGAGCCCCAGTACAGGAAGGACATTCATAAATTGGGACAAGTCCAGCAGAGGACCACAAAGGTAGCAAGCGGGCTGCAGCTCCTGCCCTGAGAGGAAAGGCTGAGAGACTGAGAGACCTGGGTTTGTTCAGCTTTGTGGAGACTTGACAGCAGCCCCCCAGTGCCTGCAAGGAGATTATCAAGAAGACAGGGCCAGGCACCTTACTAGGGTGCACATTAGGAGGATGACAGAGAATGGATATAAGGATATAGAGATACAGGATATAGAGAATGAAAGGATATAGAGAATGAAAGAAGAGAGGTTCAGACTTACATGCTTTTGTCAAGTTTTTTAGACTGACTACCCCGTAACGAGTTAAGCAGTGGAACAGACTGTCCTTCAGAGAGATTGTGCAGTCTTCATTCTTGGAGATTTTCAAGATCCAGGTGGATAAAGCCCTGAGCAACCTGGTCTTGAGTCAGTGTTGATCCTGCTTGGAGCAGGAGGTTGGATTAAAGATCTCCTGTGGTCCTTTTCAACCTGAAAGACTTCGTGGTTTTGCGATTGTTACAGACACATGGCTATGTAACCACCTTCCCTCTTACACACACACATACCAAGGCTTTCTGCTTAAAAATACAAAATCACTGAGATGTCTTATGCCATCTAAAGTTATTTATTGAAAAAAATAATCCACTGACCTATATGGTGCCAGAATAAAGGTTGTCACTACTGAGCTGCTTCCCCCCTCATCTTTTTTTAAAAATTCCTTATTTGTGCAGTGCGATGGATATAAATTTTACACCTAAATTCAGCTGTCGTTTTCCCAAGGCAGTATCAAAGCACATTAAAGTCTTCAGAACTGACAAAGAATTTCTGTTCAAATCAAAATGAGTTTAATAGAATTTTCTATTCTTAACTGTGAGGGGGGGAAGGAGTTTCTACTGAATGTTCTATTTTGCTTCACCCAGATTGTGTCAGTCATCTACTTCATAAATAGAGCAAGTAGGAGAAAAGGAGGCAGTTTGCCAGGCAAAGATGACCCAGGAATACAAAATTATGATTAGTTTCATTTTAAGAAATTAACAGTAATGAGGTGGATAAGATACATTTATTAAACATTAATGACACACTTACTTAGCTACAACCTCTTCCTACACATCTACACAGCTCAAAGAACCTACTCACTTGCTTCTTCACCCACTTCACTTGTTGCAGCACCACTAATCTAGGTGGCATTTAAAGAGAATGTCTCCTGTCAGTGCAATATTGTACAACAGTTGCTAATTTCTAAGTATGTCAGTGTAGGAGGCTTTGGCCTCAGAAATTCACATGTTTATCTGAGCCATCCAAACCTCTCGAGTGTGAGAGACTGGGCCAAAAATCCCAAAAGACGGCTGTTCCTGTAAAATTGCTACTACTACTTGCTTAAGTGAGGCTGGAAAACAAACAAACAAACAAAGATTTATATGGAAAATCAAAGGGCTTTTACAAATTACAAGTCAGGATCAGTATGGTTTCAGGTACCATTTTTCTGAATTGCCCTCTTGGGAAGAGCAGGAATAGAATATACTTCTAGTCCATCTCTCACTGATAGGCAAAGCCACTGAGAAAGTAATAGCAAGCAAACAACAGCAAAACAGTAAGCCTGCCAAAATCCTGAAGCCTTTGCAATCAGGCTTTGAGCCAGGTCACAGCATTTAGGAAGCAACAGCAGCACTAAAAGACTGTGTCTCTGTGGCAGCCTCACAGTAGTTTCCAGCAGTCACTCCCTCAGGGTTGCTGCCCCACTTAAATGACATTTATAAAGGTAGTAGCCTTTACAGTTGTACAATGAAGTATTATTTTGAAGATCCAAAGTGTGGTAATGGTCAATTGTTTCTCTTCTAAGGATGACTGGAAAAAAACTAAACAGGGTCACAGCTGCACTCTGTTTAAGAGATGCATGGGTTATTTTGGAGTCTGAGAAATCATGTTCTACGCTGCTACAGGCTGCAAGTGAAAATAAGTGTGGTGAACACTAACATGTGTATGTGAAAACATACTACCTTTACAAATAATTTCTGCAACCCTCAGGCCATCCTTAAAGTCCAGTGGAAGCACAGCCATGCCAGCACGTTCCACATGTAGGCGTGGAAAATCCCATCCTCCTGAAGCGCAGAACACCATAGATAATACTTGACTTCAGCAGTTAATGGTTGAAGCTGAGGCAAGATCTAACATTAGCATTTCTTGCTCCAGGTTACATAAATGCCACGTTAATGCATTTATAAAGCTCATTCTGGAAATTCTTTAAAAGACTGTTCAATAATATAATTTTGAGTTATTTATATCCTAGTTCTAGAGTTACTTCCGGATATCCTAGCATTTCCAATCACAGTTTCTACCATAGCTTACCTGGCAGTAGGTAACTACTACTAAAGGTAGAACAAATTCCAATTAGAAAAGTCCCTCAGAGAAGCGCAACTTTAACTGTCATGCTAATTTGTAGGCAGGACTTGAGTTCTGTGAAGTAAAGAGGAGTCAGTTTTCTTTCTGGTTTGTTTAAATGAAAAAATAAAGCGGTATTCATACAGAAAAATCTCTATAGTTAGACAGTTGGTGTTAGGCCTTATCTGTGTTAGAAGCAGAAGTAGTTCAGCAGTAGAACAACAAAAATAAATCTAAATAAAGTTAATCTAATTCAGACACAAACACACACAAACTAGTTTAGGTTAATGCAATTCAGAATCAATTTTGAAAGATATTTCAGTTCCAAACTCCTACTGATTTTTTAAAATCATGCCTGCTTTCCAATGTAAAGAGTCTTTTCCATAAGATAATATCATCTCAAGAGTCCTGTAAAGATTTTGTCAAATTTTAAGAATGTGAAATATCCAAAGATTTTATTCTCTGGATGTTGTCTTATTTTGAAGAGAAAAATAGACTTACAAATCCTTTTTACTTTTTGGATATCCTTGCTTTTCACATATAAATAAAATAATTGTGGAACAAGGGGATGATAAGTAGTTTAGGCATACTTTGACATGTCAGTGAAAAAATTCAGCTTGCCCTTTGTTGCATCATCATGCTATGTTATGAAGTTTAACACCTTAGATTAATAACCGGTAGTTTTACCACTATAATGGAATTACCTAGACTAATGCTGTTTCAGTCCTAGGAAGAAAAAAATAACCATTTTATGGTTCGAATGCAGAGGACAGAGAGACTGGAATATTTTGGGGACCTCTGCTCTGATCCAGACCTCCTGCACAGGTATGAGCACATCCCTTAACCTATTTGCACTGTGGTTCTACATTTATTTACCAGGAAAAGTGTTTTGTTTTCCTCTTCTGCCCCCTCAATTTTTACTCATCATTTCTATATTTTGTTCCAACCTGAAAGAACATTTCATACTAAATGCTCTCAAAATCTGTGAAAGTATTTAAGGTGTAAAAAATTAGATAGCTGAGTAAGGGCACGTTTGTGTTAACAGCATTTTCTTAGTGTAAATTTGCCAGTGTTAGAGGCAGAGAAGAATCAGTTTGTGTCCTGAGTTTGTGTTTAATCTTGGAAATATCTAGCTATATCTAGGTCTCTCCCACTCCAATACACTATGCTTTCACCAGCAGAGTAAATTTCATTTAAGATTACATGGAAGTGGGATTCTTTATTGTAAAGTGAGCAGAACATGTTTTACTATTTTGTGCATGCACTGCATCCAGCCTAACTAGAGTACTTCCCTAATACAAAGTATTCCCAGTACAGACATAGCTTATAATAGCGTAAGGGTGATAGAACAGGAAAAGTAACAGCAGTGATTTAACAGGCTAACAAAAAGGCCAAGTCTACTTTGAACATAACTCTGCATTCAGAGTCTGACTCCAAGGCCATCAAAGCCAATGAAAATACTCTCATTTATTAAAACGGCTCATGGATTAGGCCCTAATAAATTACTAACTTTTCAATCTGCTGTGTGATCTGGCTAATTCTAGATGTAATAGCACCATGAAATTGCTGAGTATATGAAAGGTTATTGTCAAGTGCAAACATAAAATTCAACAGCATAAATTTGCCCTAAGTAATAACGTCACTGTTCCCACAAATATCTCCCCCCTTATTTCCATTAATATTTTCATATTACCAAAAGAAGACAATGAATGAGATTAGATGCCTCGTGTTCTTTCAATCCAGACCCCAGTGCTCAAAAACTTTTGTTTTCCAAAGAGATTACACCCTCTCCACTTTCTTATTCAGTACCTGTACCACAAAAGCAGGTATAAAGCACCCAGCCCATTAGCGGTGTTTCTGTTAGGCAATATGCAAAAGGTTGATGTGGAAATTGAAGTCACACAAGAATATTCTAAGCACTGTATTCCTGGCTTTGATAGGGATGGTGAGCTACAGCAGCACTACAGACTGGCAGAAAAAGACTGAAAAGGTCCACAATGAGTTGTGGGACATTTTTCTAAGCCAGGGGTTCTCCTCCCAGAAAGTCTTGAGATTTTACTTCTTGTTTTGCTTACTGCACTGGGCTAAGGCAAGTACAAGTATAGAGATATAAATAATGAATAGTGAGTGTATTGCCACTAGCACATTGTTGACTAGGTAGACCTGTATTGCTGTGGACAGATTTAATATCTCCTAAGAAAATCAGTGGCTGATGTAAACACTGAAAATAATGTACCACAGTGAGGATGACCCTGCTCAGTTCCTACTATTAGTAATAATCCCCAAAAGGATTATGTCTCTCTTTAAAGCCCAAAAAACAATGTAAATTGGTGAAACCCTCACTGTGCAGTAAAAAAAGCCCAGGACCTGAAAGGTCAGGACAGCTGGGTGTCCTTCTACACTTCACACCCTACCCACAGTTGGATTCTATGACAAAGTACTCACATCTCTGTGCAACAGGCTTCTCTATTAAAATGTAAATACTGCAGGCCAAGATCTACCAGGAGGCTCCAGATAGAAGTCCATCTGTCCTCCACAAAGCTGAAAAGGCAGATTAAAAAAAAAAAAAAAAGCCTCAAACAAAATCAGGTAACTATCTAACATAAGTTCTTTGTATTCTCTTAAATTTGTTTGGTTTTTTTCCCCTAGTTACTTCCATTATTTTTTCATGAGATGGATGCTCCAAATTAACCTTGCTACCATCTCAGTTACTCTCTGTGTGTCTTTTATTGTGCAAGTCACCTCCTAAAAAGCAGGGGTTCAACAGGAACAACTCAGGTAACTTAAAAGAAGTCAACAGATTTTTGTTCCTTTGTTCCCATCTTCAAATTAAACACATCATACAAAGGAAAATAAGATTTGGCTTAGGCAGGTAGACTGTGGTTTTGCAGTCAGAAATCAACAGGACTTTCCCCTCCATTACAAGGTAAGATTAGATGCTTAAACACACACACACTTTGCACAAAATAAAAGTAACTCTAGAAACAAGGCTGAGGTTCTGAATATGAATAGAATCACCTAACTCTGGTCAATGAGGTCATAAGGTTTGCTAGCTTAAGGTGATAGAATGAGTAACACTGTACTATATTTAAGTACCATAACTTATTTATACTAGCACTGTTCTACAAAGGTAGGATTTTGTACTAGCACGTTCCTGGATGATTTTGTATTCTGATATTACGTTGTTACAACCCCTTTTACCTTCTAGGTAGTACCACTAGAATGAGTACAATTTCAAGAAATTAAACAAAATGGATTAAAGAGAGTATACCAGTCATAAAGTAAATAAACCTTCATCACTGAGGTGGAAAAAAAAAAAAAATCAACCTGCCCCACTTTAAGCAGATGAATGCTATCTTGGACAAAAGTGTTAGGCAATGACAGAGTTTGTCCTTCAGAATAATAGGAATGCATTTGTGGAGAAGTGAGAATTGCTTTTTGTCTACATGAGCTCTAGGGTTAAACAAAATGAGGAAAGATTAGTTGCCTTGGGAACTACACTGCTTCCTCTGCTTCTCACATTACTTACTCCCTTAGCTTGCTGCCTATTCAGCGTAGGCTTAGAGGAACGCAGGCACACAAATAAGACTCTGTACTACCGTTTTCAAACATTTTGCTTTCACACATCAATCTTTTGCACTGTGGAAAAGCTGAAGACTGTAAGAATAAAATAGCACAGTGAAGAGGGTGGAGACTTATCTGCGTGACAAAGCAGGCAGTCTTAAGTCTTGTAGGCACAGAGGACTGGTGAACTTGTCAATGATCTGGTCTCACTTGGAAGTTCACAGAATCACAGAATGGTTGAGGTTGGAAGGGACCTCTGGAGATCATCTAGTCCAACCCCCTGCTCAAGCAGGGTCATCTAGAGCACATCGCCCAGAATCATGCCCAGACAGCTTTTGAACATCTGCAAGGAAGGACGCTCAAAGCTGGGAACAGACAGCGCTTATGAGTTTTCTGAACCACTGTAGCTAACTATGTGAGAGCTTCTATTGCTAAGTTTGTGCCAAGTCCAACAGATCAGTTTATATTACCACCACAGGTTTAGCATTAACCTGTTTTACTCTACTATGAAATTGGCTAGGCAGTACTCACTCACTCAGATGCAAAAGGAAGGAAGTTAAAGCTAATAACGTAACTCCCTGTTTTTACTTATCCACTCTTATCTCAGGTGCTGAACCAGGTTGGAACATTGTGAACTGAATTACTATGCATCAGCACATCTAACATGGCCATAGATTTGGTGTGTTAGATAGAAAGGAGGGAATAAACTTGGGATGGCATCCAAAATTTGGTTTTATGATACACTGCATGATTTCAGTTAAAATAACTCCTACGTATGTTACAGAACTCCTAGAAACTAAGACCCTAATGGTACCACTCCTCCTCCTCTCCAACTCTTGGCTGCATGATAAAAAGTCAGAGTCATAAAAATCAAGACCTGGAAACTTCAGAAATGCCTAAGTTATGGGGCTTCGCAGAGTTCTGTGTTCACTTACCCCTTTCCCACTTCTGTACCAGTGCTGGAAACCATTCTTTAATCCTATGTTATTTTCTTCCAAGGGCCTCTGCTCCCCCATGCAGTACCCAAAAGGACAGTCAATAGGTCGGCTTCTTCCCAGTGATCAATGAGCGTTCCAGGCTTTTACTTAGCATACACTGTGCTTTGAAAACAGAAGACCAAAGGTAAGGCAAGGACATCAGAAGATCTGTTGCCTAAAATTGTAAATCTACAGATGAAGAAATAGTTTGGTCTTGACAGTTTGGCCCTTTGCCCTGTTCTGTGTTCAGTTGGGTCCAGACACAGAGCCCCTTTTCCCTTGAGGGAATCAGGTTTCATGCTTGAGGTAGATGGTGCTTTCCTCTCAAACATGGGTGCTTTACATGAGGGCATGGACTTTATGGATTAGAGCACTTACCCAGGTTCAGGAAAGCACAGATCTCCTAGGCTGTGGGTGCAGCTTTGAGCACTCTTCCCAAGCTCAGCAAGCAGAGCCTTCAGGATCCCAGGGGCAGCATCCAGGAAACAAAGAACAAATAGACAGGAATGCCATCTGAAAACTCTGGTGTACACACTCTGCCCCAAGCTGTGAAGCACATCTGGGCCTCCATGACAGAATTCCCTAATTTATCGAAGGATGGATATTCTGAATACCCAATGTGCTTAATCCTCTCCTCTGTCCTCTCTGTAGGCCTTGGTGTGAGTGAAGCAAGTGGAAAATAAACAGCTCAATTCAGTGCCCAAAGGTGGGTGATCTGTATACTTCCCCTCACACTGTATTACTTGCCCAGATTAATTTTGCATGTGGCTTTTTAAAAGACACTAGGATACATAATCCAAACGAGAAAATAAAAATTTAACAATTAATGCTACAAACATAGCCCACATCACCTCAAGATACTCAGTGGAAGAAGATCATCTGTCCTCTCTGTCTCCTGCCTGTTTTTTTCAGGCCTCTTTACCTCTGCCACTTGTGGCATCACAAGCTTTTGTGTGACCATATGGTAAACAGGAAAAAATAAATAAATAGTGGTGAGGTTTAAGGCTTCTGATTTTCCTGCGTTTGTTGATCAAGTGATTACAAAAATGGTTTTGCTAGCCTAAGGGAGGGAGACAGCACTGGGGTTGGAGTGGGGGAAGGGTGAGATGGCAGGGCCAAGATAAAGTATTTATGAAGTTACGAACGGCATATTCACAGAGATAATTTTCAGCAAATAATAGAAAAATGCCCCTCAATGGTATCAGCTGAGAAATAACTTATTAAAAAAAAAAATCTAAGCAAACGTGAATAATACGGAAAGGGTAGTATCACATGCTTATTAGCCGAAAGTATATTTCAGCCAAAAGGCTTCACAATAATAATAGCCTCTATTTAGCTTAGTTCCACCACAGTCAGCTTAGTCATGACTGGTTGTGCTCATGAGGCAGAAAATACAAGATAGAGTAGTATTTATAATTACCGTACAGCAGGGTTCAAATGAAACTTAGCACTGCACTGACTAAATATATATCAAAACCATATATGTATATGCTCTGTTTACCCAGTAATTAAAATAGGTGCTTTAAAAAGTGAGGGAAAAAAAAACACATAAGGCAACAACTCACTCACTGACACAGTCTCCTGCACGCTTTATACACTTACTTAGGAATCAGAGAAGGGAAAGACAGAAAATGGTTTATGCAGGTAGGCAAAGAAGGCATTAAAGATTAAGGTCCAAATTTCTGTTTCATCTCTTTCTTCCGAGCCTCACTGCAGGTCACTTATGTCTTACACATTAGTTAGTACCTGTGAATACAACTCTACAGTTCTGAAATACAGTAGAATGTTGAATATTGAGCGCTACTCACTGGAGGGGGTGAAGTGGCTGAGATGTAAGAAACGTCATTCTGCTGGTTCAGTTATCAGCCTAAATTTTGGAACCAACACAAAGTAGAATTTCCTGAAAGCCAGAGAAAAAACAAAATAAATAAAGTTAACTTTGTCAGTAATTCTTTATTATTTGATCATATATGACTTTTTAACATAGCATTTCATTTTATCGTGCTCATAAGTGAAAGGTAAAGTACATTGACTAAAAATCTGAGGTCAAGACCTTCCCCCCCTGAAATCAACACTAGAACTGCCATTGCTTCAGTAAAGCTACAGTTCCATCCAGAGTTAAATTTGGTCTCTTGCTGCAGAATTTCAGCGATTAATTCCTTAAAATAATAAGGAAAAATTCTAATGTGTTCCATACTACAAGAAAAGAGAAACAGATTCTCCATGAAGAAGAAAAGAAATAGAGGCAAGACACCATCAAAATTCTATGGTATTTTTAACGTTTTACCTACAACTTCCATTGACCAGAAATGCTAATAAAATCCCACTAGAGGCTGATCTTGTAGCATTTCAGTTGAGCAGTATTAGAACAAGATTTTTCAGTCCACATTTGCTGAACCAAAGCATGCTTTCAGTTCAGACAGTTGTAATCAACAGGGCAAGAAAAGCATCAAGCCCCACTCCTGAATGTGTATTAAGGAAACATACGTACATAAAGCTTTTAGTGGGTATTGATGAAATTGTTGGTATAACAGCAATCGGATCTGATTTACTCTGTGAGGGGGGTTAAAGCAAGATCTTTAAATGCTCTGTGAGGAACACGCTTCATCTCTGGCAGTTCCTATCTGTAAATCACATAGTCTTTCAAAATCTTTCTGATGGTTACAACTTTTTAGGATGTTTAAAAGTAATATTGCTAATTGACCTAAACATATTCCTAGCTGTCCTTTTTACAAATATGGTAGAGAGGCAATCATTACTCACATCATGGAAGCAGAACATATCTACCTTTTGAGCCCAAAGGACAATGGCATTGTCAGTGTGGTATTTAACTTTTAAGAGAATAGGGGGCAAAAAAGGAACAAAAATTTTGGCAAGTTTTTTGGCAACCCAGCAAATCAAAATCCTTTCATGGTTAAGCTACTGTCAAGTTTAAAATTGTGATCATCATTTTTCACTAATCAAAACAAGTTTTCCATCACAGAAAAGTCATTTTTGTACTGAGCTTTACTGAGATTATTTGAAGATTTAAGCTATGATATATTGACCTATCAAGTAGCTAAACTTATTTACTGATAAAAGACTAAAATCAGTAGTTGTTTAAGTCTCCCTCACTCCCTTTTCAAGAAGAAATATTTTCAATAACAGCTAAATATGGAGTAAAAATAGAGACCAATAAGTTCCCAGCTTATAGATGTCATATTCTCTTTCTTCATCTATGAAAACTGGAGATTAGTTTGGCTTTATGCTAAACTGTTTATTTCCCACATTGCCTCCAGGATTTTTGACTATGATATTGTATTTTATTTCATGAGGTTATATAAAACAAATGCAATCCATCCATTTGCAAACTCATATTCATTTACCGTCTAGATTTATACAGCACCTCTGCTAGTTAACCATTTGCTTCACTAACAAATTTCCCTAGAGAACCTTTCCAAGACTCACTGATGTTGCACCATAGTTAAATTACATTGCACACTACAGATTTCTTTTTTTTCAAAGCATTCGGTATTCTGAGGAACAAAAAGCAACTCCATTCCCCAAGAAACACTCTGACTTAACGCTGATTTCAAAAGACCTATCTGAAAGAGCACTAAAAATTTTAAAGAAAAATGATGAGAGAACAACATGGAAAAGACAACACATTAAAGAAGAATGCGTGAGAACAATATCTACTTTTGGAGTTCTCTATGTCAATTATTCTCTGGTGCCCTTAAAACATTCATCATGTTTTAAGAAGTTTCAAATGAATACTGCCCATTTTTTTCTACTTCTTCCTGAAGAGACTTGAATTTCAAAAGGTTTTTAATAAAAATTCACATTTAACACAACCAAATAAAAGAGGAGAGGAGACCACCAAGCCTGCCCCTCAGAAAGCATGGCCCTCTCAAGCTGCTGCTCCACTGAAAGGAGTCCACCCGTGCTGCCCAGCAAGCAAAATCAGATACCTGCACTCAGAGCTGGGCCATTCTCTGAGTAAGGCTTCCAGGACACTCTATGGACACAGCTAGCATTGCTTTCAGGTGTGTTGAGCCCACGGGGCTGCTGAAGGGCTGCCTTAATTGCTTGTGGGAAGTGGTGGTGTGTAGGTGGGTTTCACCCACCACAGCTAGGCTCTCTGCTTGAATGCGCCCGACTTCAATGCTCTTCAGTTTAGGCAGGCCCAGCCTAGTTCCATGGCAGGAACTACTGTCATGGCTCGCCAGCATTTTCCACAAGACAGCAGCTCTCCTTTCTTTCCTAAGGTCACTCTTCGCTAGAGGAACAGGAACCTCAAAACAGCTTGCAGGCCAAATCTCTCAAATGCACACCAATCACTGCTAAACCTCAGGGCTATGATGGGAGTAAGCAGCTCCACTTGTATTGCAGATTGCTCTGATGTCAAACTTGTGTCCCTTTAATCTTTGGACTCTCCCAGCTACTCTCTTAAGGGCACTCCACAGCCATGAATTCAGCCTCAACACCTTCATCCATTGTCCTGCCAGGGAACCTCAGGAAGCTTGTCTCAGGTTTATCACAAGTGTCAGAAGAGCAGGTTATCTACAGAGTCAGCAGCTGTGCTCTTGCTTCTGCTTGTTGCCCTCGCGAGCTGGCACAGGGCGTGCCCTGAGCTAAGAGCGCATCTGCCTCCTCCCTTCTGGATCACAGGCATCCTCCTGGCAAGGGCTGATGGCAGATGCAGCTGCATCTCTGTTGCTCATACACTAAATGCTATCACAAGACTCTTCTTCCTTGCTGTCTCTCAGGTCCATTGCTCTGGTATTTCCAGTGCACTCACGCAAAGCACCACGGAAGACAGATACAGGGAAGGAAGGAAGGAAGGAAGGAAGTCTCTTGCTTTGCACCCTTTGCCATTGATCTGTCAGGAGAAGAGCAGGGGAGTCTGCCAGTGGTTTCCCCAGCTGGAGACAGCCTTTCGTGGGAAGCTGTTGGCCAACAAGCACCCCACCAAGATCTGCTCCTCTTGCAAGACTCCACCACAGTGCTGTGCTCTTCCTCTGTCTCACTGTTAAGAGCTACAATTCTCTTCAAATTTTGCTACTTCCCCTGCAGAGGATTCCCATAGCAAAAATACATGCTGATTCAGTTAGGAGCTCTCTCAGGATCAGAACAGCTTCCCAGACTGTTTGGAACTAAAGATGGGATCTCGGACTGCTCCTGTCACATTACTCCTCCTGTGAAATGGGCACCTGCCAAGGAGGAGAGCATCAGATATAACATGTGTCATTAGAGTTCTTGTGATGTTGCAACACCTTCCCCAAACTTGCAGGAAAGCAAGGCATCATCTCCTGTTACCCATAAGACAAAAAGTCCTCACCCCCTTGGAAAGGCAATGCCCAGCTAGTCCAAGCGAGAAGGGAGCCAAAGGCCAGCAGCATATGAGGAGGTGGGAAGCAGCAGGGATTTAGCAAGGGCAAGCGGTGCCAGGACTCGCCTGAGAGCTTGCGCTGAGGAGATGGATGCCCTGGCCCAGGGGAACAAGGGGAGAGCAGCGAACGTCACTGACCCAGGCATTAGCAAGGTTCATGACACCATCTCCCATGGTCTCCTATGAGCATCCGGGTGAGGCATGGATCCGAGAAGCGGCCTCTGAGGCAGCTGGGCCAGTGGCTTGCAATCAGCAGGATAAAGCGCCCCTGAGGGGCAAGCGCTAGCAGTGCCCCTTGGCTGACTGCTGGGGCAAGTCCCAGAGAAGATCTGAAGGAAGGGCCTGGGTGGAGCTGGTGGGGCAGGCAGCACCTTCCTCAGGCTTGTGGGTGACTCCGAAGTGGGGAGGGCCTTGGCTAACCCCCTGGAGGGGAGGGTGGCCACTCGAGAATGTTCATAAGCCAGGCAACTGGGCTGGCAAATACCTCCTCGTGTTGAAGGAAGGACAGGCACCATCCCGTGCCCATTGCAAAATGACGCTACATCACCATGCAGGCTGGAGCCAGGCTGGCTGAGGAGCAGCTCTACCAAAAAGGCCCCAGGAGCGGTGGCGGCAGCAGCAAGGGGAAGAGGAGTGGAGAGCTGGAGGAAAAGCCGAGCCCTGGCAGTGGTGGAGCACTGTGGGCCAGTGGAGGGAAGTGACTGCTGCCCTGGGGCCAGGCCTTGCAAAGGGCACCTGGAGGGCTGTGTGCTTTTTGGACTCCCCAATCAGGACCAGCCTGGCAATGACATCCTGGAGTGAGCCCACTGGACAGTCCCCAGAATGAGAAGGGGGCTGGACCACAGGACACCCAAGGGGAGGCTGGGGGCTGTCCCTCTATCCACGGGCAGCCTTTGTTCTCAGCCAGAAAAATGGCACATGGGAAGGATCTGCAGAAAAGGAGGGCCCTCAGCCCCCAGATCCCTCTTCTTGCAAAGGATGGCATCTTTCAAACCTCAGCAACCCCTTCTTCCCCCCCCCCCCCCCATAGAGCCATGAGGTCAGCACTCGGGCCCGACATCACAGTGGCCTACTGCTGTCACCAGTGACCTCACAGCCCTCTGTCCCAGGTGCTATAAAAAAGAGATCACTGCAAGTGGCCCTCAGCCCACTGAGCTTCTTGCTCCTGCCGGGCCAAGGGCACCTGGAGCAGGCAGAGCACAGCAAAGCAGAAGTGAGCTGCTGCCCCTCTTCCAGAGGCGCATCACACTGGGCTGCTGCAAACAAAGGACTGGATGGTGTGCCTCGGCAGGAAGAGGGAACAGATTACAAAGAAAAATCTGTGGGACAAAATCTCGTCCCTCAAAGATATCGCAGGTCCTTCCCCAAAAGCTGATGTGCAGCCCACGGAGGTGGACCTTCCAAAAGAAGACATGCTCGAACCAATGGAGGTCGACCCTCCAAAAGAGGACGCACTTGAACCAATGGAGGTCAATCCACCTCCAGAAAAGTGCCCACGGCACACCACAGCTCTGCATGCAATGCTCTCCACAAACTGGTGGCAACACCACTCCTGGAGGGCCAGGACCTCTCAAGCCCTGCAACCTGCGCCCAGGGGCCTGTGGGCGGTTCAGCCTCCTGCCAGACACTAGCCCAGAGGGGGTGAAGAAGCCAGCCATCCTGCAGGCAGGAAAGGAGGTGTTAGCCCAGCCTGCCAGGCAATTTCCTCCCAATGACATTCAGTAAGAGTTGTTGAATTCCCAGTTCCGTGTGAGCCCTTCAGTTCCGTGTGAGCCCTTCTTTCCCACCCCACTGCCTGCTGGCCCTGCAGTGTACAGAAGGGGAATCTCTTCTGCCCTGAGCCCCACAGGAGAGGGGAGGACAGGGCCTGGCTTTCTTGGGGCTGTTGTGCCAAGCCAGCAAAACAAATCTGCCGGAGGGGCCACCTAGGCCAACTGGGGCTTAGCGCAGTGTGGGGAGGAGAGGTGCAGTCTCAGGGATTCAGGCTCATGGCAGGGAATTGCTGTCTTCAGCTCCTTCTCTCTTCAGCTTCATAAGTGGTGGCTGAGGAGGGAGAAGGAGCCTTCATTGGGGTGCACAAAGCAAAACAAGAGAGCCATCTCAGCAGCTCTTCAGAGAGTTGTTCCCCTGGAGAAGCCAAAACCTTTACTTCTGGCAGGAAGCTCAGCTGGATGGTCCCTTCCCCTTGCTTCTGTAGTTCTTCGCAGGATGGGGCTCATTTCTAAGAACTGCACTAACACTTGCTGCTCGGCTCCCACTTGGGAGGCTGCCTGTGGAGCTCTCTGTCCAATCTGTGCCAACCCGCACTCGGTAGCGCCTGCAACAACAGGCAGCTCTGACTGCAGTTCCTGCTTCGGCACCCCCGGAACTGCTGCTCTACAGACTTGCTGTCACCATTGCTTCAGGCTCTCCCTGTACAGCTGTGCTGGGCACTCAGCGCTGGGTTTTTGGATCCTATATACTCAGGAGGGTCTTTCTGAGGTGTCTGTCCACCTAGCATCCTCAGCTTCTCTCTCTCCATGGCACCAAAGAAGTCAGCTGTGTCCTATTGAGACTCAGAGCTCTTTCTCAGGAGAAAGGCAGTTAGGTCTTGTGAAAGGGTCTGCTTCCTTCGGTACACAGAGCCTCTGCAGAGAATGTTTTCATCCAAAAATACATTCTTTGGCTTTAGAATGTCACCAGGGCAGTCTGGGGGAACGCTTCCCAAATGTTTTTTTTCTACTAGAGAGTCCTAAAGCAAGTCCTACTACCCAGAGTTCGCTGGGGGAGTATGTTTCTACTCCTGGAAATACGTTGTGGAAAAGCTTGCCATTTGTTCACATCTGCTTGACTCCATGACAGCGGAGGCCAGGCTCTGCTCTGTCAGCACCCAAGGGACTAAGGTTGCAATTCGTAGTCTGTCCCTCTGAGCAGACAGACCCCTCTCAGGCAGTTTGTTTTTCACTTCTCTTCTTTGGGTCATCCAGTCCCGCAGACCAGGCTCCTGCATGAAGAGGGCTGAAAGAAAATGCCAGGTAGCCTGAGAAAGAATACATCTCTGAGCGATCACCTCCAGCTCCATTAACACAACTCACAGTCTCTGCCAGGGCTGTAGAGATTGCATGAAGGCACAGGGTCAGGAGAAGTGGCAACCAAAGTACTGGATGCCTTCACACCTCCCTTTTTTCCTCATGACTCTTCCTTGACCTCATTAACCGTGAGCTTCTCCTTAGCAGAAGCATAAGTGCTATCAGTCGGGTGTGCAGGGGAGACCACCCCTGCTAAGGCATTTGGGGAGGAGCAGGTCACGCAGACTCGCCTGAATACCCTGGGAACTGGAGAGAGCAATTATCAATTCGTTTGTGCTGTGTCTACAGGCTCTTGTCTGGGGCACCAATAAAGTTTCTGCGGTGCTTGTATATCTTACACCCTGCATAATACAATTGCCTCTTACATGATTTCATTGGAGAAGAAAAAAAAACACTTTCCAAAACTCTGCCCATAACTATTATTTGAACCTGCACAGCAAACTCTGCCCTGTTGCTTTCACATGGAACCATTAACAAATCCCATTCTTCCACACATCAGTCCTTCTAACAGATGCACTTCTGCTGAGCTGATGAAACAAATTGTGTCCATTTATACAACTCACTATACCTTTAATCTCACTTCTTTATGAAATCTAGATTTGTTTCTGTTTCATTTTCTCTGGGCAGACACCATCCCTTCTTAAACAGATACAAATTCCTAGCACTACTTTTACTGCTATAATTTTATCATAAAAATGTCAATATTGATCTTAGCAGTGAAAATCAACTGATAATTAAAAACATATACATTTTGAACCCAGCTTTAAAATAATAGCTGTTTGCAATTAAAAACGCTTACTCTGAGGTCAAGTCCTTACCTTTGTTGTAAACCAGATTTTAGAAGCCTGTTAGGCACTTGTACAGTGGAAAGCACGGTGTGCAAGAATTTACACAGTATTTCTTCTTTCCATACTTTCCTAAAAAACACATGTTCCTAGAGTTAGAAAGCAATAGCTAAGGTTGTGACACCATCTGATTCTGTGAAGAGCACCATAACGTTCAAAAGTCTTGCAAGCAGTATATTCTGAAATAAAAACAATAGCCCACGCCAGTTCAAAAGCTGGGTATCAAAATAAACTACCATTCATTTAAAATAGAAGGATTAATTCTGAAAGAAAAATATTTCTTAAGCGGACTACTGTTTATATTATAAGCGTAGCAGCCCCTGAAGGTAGCCTAGAGTTGGTATCTTCTATAGCTACACAGCAGGAAAAGCAAATTGATACTGCTGCCAGACTACTCTCTTTCCTCACATAGAGGAGAAAGTCCTTTACTAAACTGCATTTCTCGCTCCGATTCCTAGTCTGTTTTCCATCATCCTCTGGTCTCATAATAGCTCTCAAATGTTTGTTGTGAATGGCCTGCCTTCTTGCTTGTTTTTCTTACAGTGCCCATTAAATTAAATCAACATAGTCATATATAAACTTTCTAATATGGCATTCAGTATTTATGGCTGTTCATCTCTTTCACTGTCACAGTCACAGAGATTTTCAAGAAGTTTTGCAGAAATTGAATATGACTCAGGAAAAAAAAAGAAAAAATTAGCTAATACTATTAGCAATGTCTCTTCATATATAAGCACATTTTTAAGTCTTCACATAACATTTAACAAAGAAGCATGTGTTTGGAAATACGAGAACTTTTTTTTTTTTTTTAAATAAGCCTGCTGAAATCACCAGCAAAAATAAACTGGCTTGAAAATAGAATAGATTGCACTATTTTCAGCTCTTGCTGACTTTACAGACCTTTTCTATCAAGAATCATGATACTTAAAGGCAATAACTCAGATCAACTCAAGCAGAACAACGAACAAGAACCAACTTTCTAACCTAAAGTTTGATACTATTATAGGGCAAAGGAAGAATTCCTAAAGTTCAGTAGAGGTTAGGCCTGGACTCTTTTGCAGAAATGTACTATTTTGGCTAATAGAAAATGCTTCTATTCTTGCTGAACACGCAAGCCCTTCCAGAGAGAGACATTAAAAAAAAAAAAAAACAGTATAGGCAGCATGGAATTCATAATCTACTTAGATTTGTACAGTATCGGCTAAGTTGCCTAGCCTTTGCAGAAATATAAGTGTATTATTTAAAGAATATAACCTCAATTTCTATAGCATCTGAGAACTTCATAACCCTTATAACCCTCCTTTATATTTGTAGCTCCCATTGAAATAGAAGAGGCTGTTTTTCTCATTTTACACGTGAAAAATAAAGGCGCAATAGTTTAAGAACCAAACTTCAAAGGTGTTTAGTGCCCTAAGAAGGAAATAACTGATATAAGAGTTCCCTCCTCAGAAAAGCCAATAGTTTCATTAGGCACCTAGAATCATTCCTTCCTCTGCACTTTTTTCATCTTTTTTTTTTCCTGAAAAGTAACAGAATTCACTGGCTATTTACAACTTTTTCTTCTAATAAATGAACACGGGAACACGGGAACACAGAAAAAAAAATCATCAGTGTTTGGTTATATAAACTAGAGCAGCATATGTTTTTTACCATAAAACAATGTGAGCAGTGCACTGCTTTTTATGTCCTAGCCTTTAATGAGCATTTGAGGTTAAAACTGTAAATAAATTATGGACTTACTATCTACCGAGCAGACACTAATCCATTAATCATTGTTTTTTGGCTGCCATAAGTGCTCTGAAGAAATTGGTTTTATGAGATATTTATCACTTGCCAATCAACACACACCCCACAGGATTAGAATTAATTGTTGCATTATTTGTAGCAAACCAGATAATGCAGTTCAACCTAAACAATAAAAGAAAATTAAGATTCAGCATGGTTTTTGTACAAGGTTAGTTCATGTTTGAGTTGGAAGTCCTGCACACTGGAAGTAGACAGTACAGACTTTTAATAAATGGACAATAAAAAAAATGAATAAAAGTATTGCAGGCCAAATTTTCCCTTAAAGGACTACCTCTAAGGGACCGAAATTTTGCTAGGAAGTTAACCGACTGACTTTACATGGATATGGGAAGTGTAGCGTTGGATTGGCACAGTGAGCCATAAGTATTTTGTCAGTGATAGTGGTCAGTATAAGCTGCTCCAGTGGAAAACTTTTTGCAGTTGTGGTGAAATCCTTCTCTCTAGGGAAGAATGCTTGTGATTTACAGTTGAACCCACCTCAATCATTCACTGTTTTCCATCTATTCAGTAAGTATTTTTAAGCTTCAAATTCCATAGTTTCAATAGGAAAGCAATACTCTTTTCAAAATAGCAATAGTACCTTGTCGTGGACCACCCTATTCTGACAAGCATGATGGAGACCAAAATGATTCCTTACGTCACAGAGCTTACAGTCTACCCAGTCCTTGTTACAGATGAATTTCTCTGCAAGTTAGGACTCCATTTACCAAAAAGATCCAGTCAGGAGGTCATAACCTTAGAGGGTGAGCAAATCATTTGCTTTCTTGTTGCACAGGAAAAGGATCACAGAACTTCCCCACAGCACCTCAAAAAATGTAGAAACAAATACATTACCAAAAAAAAAAAAATCACATATCTGGATTGAAAGAAGAAAAATTTTAGGTGGCCTGCTTGCCACACTAGACTGAACAGTAACATTTCCTCTTCTTCTAGTTCTGCCCAGAGATATCGTCTTACAAGTGATATAGAATAGACAGCATCCCCTTAGATGAGACAGAACTTTAAAGGTTAAAACAGGGAGACTCCTTCCAATTATAAATTAACAGAATTCCAGGCAATCCTATATCCTTCAAAAATGAACTGCCACCTACTCTCCACAAAGTAAAGAGACAAACCTGAATTGTTTAGATATCTGTCCATCTACCCTTGAAGGAACAGGAGCATCTTCATCTTCCACTGATGGCAGTGAAAACATAGTGAATGCTACCAGAAAAGACAATATATCTTGCCTCCTGCTCAGTGCATGTCCTTCTTTTTCCTGTGCTCTCTTTAACACGCTATTTAGCATAATCTACATTTCCAACAGGAGGCTACTCAGTCCAGCATCTTCCAGAACAGCTTTTTCTTCCTTTGTTTCTACTTTAATCTTGGCAATACTGTAGAACCACAATGTAGAATGTAAGGGTTGAAAGAAGAAAGCACAGTACTCGCCTCAAGTACTTAAAATCTGCAATTGAAATGACTCTTCATTCCTTCCTACCACCATTACACATTCTGAAAGCTATTTGTAGTTCTTGAAAAGCTGCCCTTCCAAACGTGTACCAAAAACAAAACAAAAAAACCATACATTTTATTCACTCCCTTGCAAAGCAGTGTTGAAGAAATCAGACTTCAATTTCTATAGCAAAATCAGAGTATAAATCTTCCCAATGAAAAAAATATACTGCCTCTTCCCCTTCCTCCTTTTTCAGTTTGCTCAAATCAAAGAATCTCAAAATGGCTGAGGTTGGAAGCGACCTCGGGAGAACTCTCCTGCTCAAGGCAAAGTCAACTAGGGCAGGTTGCTCAGAGTCTTGTCCAAGGTTTTGAGCCTCTCCAAGGATGGAGTCTTCCCAACCTCTCTAGACAACCTGCTCCAATGTTTGACAACCTTCACAGGAAAAAAGGTTTTTTATGTATTTTAATTTTCGCCTACAGCCTCTTTCACTGGATACCACTGCAAAGACCTGGCTCCATTTTCTTTACTCCCTCCTGTCAGATAATTATAAACATTGATAAGATTTGCCCTGAGCCTTCTCTTCTCCAGGCTAAACTACCCCAGCTCTCTTACCCTCTCCTCATACATTAGATTCTCCAGTCTTTTAACCATCTTCATGGCCATTCACTGCACCTGCTCCAGTACGTCCATATCTCTCTCGGGCTGAAAAGTCTAGCACCAGACGCAGTACTGCAGATGCAGTCTCACAAGTGTTGAAGAGAAGCGTCTCTCCCCTTTCCCCCAAACCCTACCTCCATTCCCAGCTGAAGTAATAAACAGCAGGTCAGCTCATGTAAATTAGTGTAGGTCCACAGAAGTCAAGGGAGCTATACCAGTTTACACTAGCTGAAGAGCTGGCTCCAAGTGTCATGATTTGATATGTTTCCTAGCCAATCCCTTTCTGGTCACCTTGTCGCTGGTCTGCTTACAGCTTCAGTAAAGGCTAGAATATTTGAAGGCACATTTCTTTTGCCACAAATCTCAAATGACCTTTTAATGAAGGGCTGAACTGATTTTCAAACCCAATTATGTTGTTAATTAAACTTCTATTTTCTCCTCTTTTTGCCACCAGCTCCACGTTTTCGTATTTCTGTTTTTTGGCACAGTCCCTGGAGTTCCTGCTTTATGACAGTTACCTTTCCGAGCACCTCTGAAATATCACCTCCAGCATTAACTTTATTAGATTATTCTTGAAGCAGCAGTGAGTCAGCTGCAGCAGCACCATTCTGATCTCTTCGGCCAGCACCCTCAGGGCAGACTTATTTTAGTTTCCAAAGTTAATAAAGTAGTACAAGTGATCTTCCTTCTGCTTTCCAGTGGGTGCGCTAACTGACTTGAACAGGTCACCAATAATTTGTTTCCCTGCACTGCTTACTGCAACCAATATGTCTGCTTAACTGTAGTCCTTCCTCGTGCTCACAAACAGATTGGTTTTTGATACTTTTGCTCTATACTCAATGCTTCTACGGGAAGTTTTCCTCAATAAATCTCAACCTACGGACTGTTCCTGGATTGCCGGTGTCTGCTATCCAGTATGAAGGGGGAAATCCAACTGTTCAGGTCAGTAGCAAAACCAGACTTCCACTGAGCAGGTATTTCCACTGAGGATTGTATGGCTGATCGCATAATTACACAAGGACATTACAATGCTGTCTGTCATCACAGAATTATATGCTGACACCCATTTGCTAACGTGCACAGGTAACAGAGGCAGTTAGGTCTTAAGATGAGCTCTGGCGTTTTTTGCTTTAGGGAATGAAAATTCCACTGAGGACGGGATTTCATTTCTTGCAATTTTAAGTCTATGTGACCTAAGTTACACTACGCTGTTTTTTCTCTCTAGTGGATAAGCACTGAATCCAAACAAGGGACATGATCTTCCCTGTGGTACAACGAAGGCTACAAAGAAAATTTTTCAAGTAGCGGAGTTGTGCTGCTTTGCTGCTCCACACAGCCTAGTCAAAGAAAAAAGGTGATCCTCTGATTTAGAAGGCAGTTTAAAACTATAAACACTGTATTAATTCTAACTAGTTGGAAAGTATTTGAGAGAGAATTGTATTGCTTTAACTTCAATGTTCACTATATACAGCCCTTCTTCAAAAGGGGCAATGTTAAAACCAAATTCTAATTCTCTAACTCACTTTAAGCAATATCAGAAAGACCACTTGCATATTAAGATACTAATTAACACAGGAGTGGCAGATAAATCAGATAAATCCTGTCCTAATTAGGCAAAAAGAGGAAAAGGATCTTTTAATAGTGATGCCATAAATGGAAGGTTTTATACAGAGGAAGTTTTCAAACTGTTGTCCATGACCTGGCTGGTCACTCATAGAGCTCTTGCAGGCAATCTGTAAAGATTTCTAGCTGCCAAATGTCATTGAAAGCCAGAGAAAAAGATGTGAAAACTTTATTTTCAAAGGTTTTGGGCGCTTCTGGTTCCCATGGACTGCTTCGGGAGCTGTCAGTGCTCAAACCTCGAGAAAAAAAAAAAAAATCTAGCTCATTTAATATTAGCTTTCCAAGTAGCAGTTACTTTAGATGTTACAGGAATGTTGTAAATATTTGACCTAGGCAGTCTGGAAAGAAAGTAGGGGCAGAAGTAACCTACAAAATGGACTCTCATTAAAGTGTCTCTCACACTAGGATAACTCTAACAAATCCCTGTTGTACACCACTTCTTTCCTCTCTCTGCTGTCACTACCACACAAGTACAGGTTATCTTAGGAATGTAATTTCTATAACCACAGTGTGATTGGGGAAAATCAACCAGAGAGGCGCAGGAGGAAAAACTATTAACATCTTTTCTTTACGATGTCTGAATGGTAACTCTCTTGTTCAAATGCATGTGTGATAAACATTTATTTCTTTTCTTTTGTCTTCAATAGACATTTTTGTGTTTGCTATAAATAATTACTAGTCTTGTATTAAATGTTATAGATATAAGCCTTTTACTTTTCACTGTGTTCTGCAAAGCATTTTTTCGGGTGCAGCTTCTCTACAATGAAGTAACGGGATCAGATCTAAGCATCAATTCCTTTTAAGCTACATATTCCCAATCAGTTAGTGCTTCTAATATTTAAAACATTTTAATCCTTGCTTAATCCATTAAAATGCAGAATTACATAACAAATACTGTTAGCATTAGCTGTTTAGTTTCCCTTCTTTCCATTTACCTCAAACTCTGTTCCCAATACAGAGAAAAGAAACACTGGAGCAATTCCAGTACAGAATGGAAGAGTCAAACGCTGAGATGTTACCAGATGTTTAGGTTGCACAGTTGCAGCTTTGCTGTAGGCCTGGTTTATGAGAGGGCAGCAGAAATTACAGCAGAAAGGTAACCAGGATAATGTGCACTACTGCAAGTAGTGTTGTATATACCAATAACTAAATACTCAGTGGAGAAAAAGCACATATACCTCGACTGGAGAAAGGTAGTGTTATTTAAAAAAAAAAAAAAAGGTTAACACCGTGCAACTTAGGCCAATCTTCTCATCCTGACAGGAAAGTTTTCAAAAGCACCACGTTTAAAAAGTAAATGGGTGTTCACCTTTAATCAAAGTAACTGAGAGGTAAACAGCCAAAGCTGATAAAGGTCATATTGCAATGCAGCTACAAAAGCATGAACGCTAACACTGCTCAAGTAGGTAGTTTAAAGCTAACTTCCATGTGTTTACACTATGTATCCATCAGTACTTTACTGTCATAAATTTTCCAACATATCAGTTGCTTTTAATGGTTCTGCAGTATAGATACACCTACTACAGATTAGCCACCTGAGGTGCCTCTAGAACAGGGGTGTAGATTTCTGCATGAACTACACAACCTGCCTGATTTCCTAAGGATTCCCCTGGGGGACAGGTGAGAACTAACTTTGTGCTAACACAGTCAATGATCCAATTTGTAGCCAGCCACCCATTCCAGGTGGGAGCCATGAACTTCTATCCTCTCAGACAGAGGAGGGAATCGAGGAACCTGGATGTTCTCAAGGCTGGATGCTCAGGATCACAATTCTGAGTGTGGATGTGATACAAGGCCTAGCGAAACGTAGCCTAGTGCAAACTTGAGGTCACAAACCAACAGCAGTTTGGGGGCTTAAGCAGTTAAGACTTTTTTTGGACTTTCTTTTGGCATAAGAGTCAAGATAGAAGTCTTTTAATCAGTTTATACATCAGATTAGAGGGTGAGGGAATGAATCAACAAATAAGTTTTGACTTCAAGTGTTCATATGTAGTCGATACCAACTATATTAACATATCTGTGAAGTTAAGCTTTGACAATGAAACATTAGGTGACCATAAGACTTCTGCTACAGTTGCAATTCTCTAACTTTCATAAGCTAGCCCTTATTGTATTATCAAAGGCACGTTCTAAAGGCATGTTCTTACTCAGAAATGAATGCAAAAATTGGATGGTTTTTTCAGAGATAAAAGGGCACACTTGAGGCGGTTTTGTAGTAACTGTTCGGCTGTGACAGCCTTGACATCTGTCATTCATCTACCTCCTGCCAAACCAAAACAGGTAGCAAGCAAGATAAGAAATAGCAGCAGACTTTGCATTGTTGAAATGATTGCCCAGTTTTAGCAGTAAAAGTGTTAAATTTGCATGTTTGTTTCTGCTGTTCAAACACACAGTATGTTCTACGAAGACTGCAATAATTTTCAAGTGACCCTGCAGAAAGATAAACCTAATAAAGGAATAAACATATATCTATCTTTAACTAATACACAAAATAACACCTGGAAATTCTGCCAAAGTCCCACTTTAGACACCTATTTCCTTTATCGAATCTGGCGCTGACTCCTAATATTCTTTTGAAATTCCCAGCCTTAAGTATGGAGATTTTTCCACTTTAAGCAGACAGGCCAACAGGCCGTAAGACAAACACCTGCTACTCTGCACAATAAGCAGAGGGAATAGAAGCAAAAAATAACTTGTCTTTGGTTTGTGACAGTCTAAAATCTAATGCAGACAGTCTAAATCTAACTTAGACCAAAGAATCACTGACATTCAATGACAACCAAAGGAAAACACCCCACATATGCCCACTGATGCTTGAAGTTGGAGAGGCAGAGAGATCTGCTTGGATTGATCCAGGAATCTGCATTACACACACAGTGTGCTCCCAAACATATATCCAGAACCTTTGTCATTTTTCTCCTTGCGGTTCTATATGCAAGACACCAAGAATTCAGAAACATTTTTAAATAATAAACTAAAAATATTGCTTCATGCTTCACTTCACTTAGCTGAAGTATTTCACAATGATGATCTTTCAAAAATTACATAATTTCCTTAAATATAATTTCAGGCACAGCATTGCAATGCATCGCTATAAGACCCAAGTTACCGGAGAACAGCAAAAGGAGGAAAGGGCAGTTTTGCCAAAACTAAAGGTGGAAAAGCCACAGCCCAATTCTCACAGTCCTGATAGACTTTTTTAGAAGAACAGCGCATTCAAGCTTTTTAAGATCTGTTTACAAGCATTTTCCAGTAAGTTCCTAAGTTCCTCCGTGGCACTACAAATTTCTAGAAATATACTTAAAATTAAAGCAGAAATTCTTACGTCAACATTTTACTCCAGGAGCTTTGCTGCTGTTACTTTAAAGCAAAATAAAACAGAATCTCCAAGTGTCAGACTGTCATGATAAAGGCTGACAGCAAAACTAGTAAAATACGCATTCTCTCAAAGGTAAAAAGCCCTGATAAATAAAGCTAGATAGCAAATCCCACCTAAACATAGCAACACAATGCAGATGCTCTTCAAAAACTTTTAAAGTACACATTTCACATTGTCCAGAGACACCAGGAGGGTAAAAAGGACTTTTAGGTAATCTGGGCTAAAATATCACAGCATTGTCTTTCTCCTAACCAGAGATGACTACTAGTTTCATTAGAGTAATGACCTCCTGTTGACTTCCCTCATATTTTAATCAATATTATACTATTTGCTACTTTATTTTGCACTATTATATATCAGTGTTGCTTTATCAATTATTTTCAAAGCTCCCAGAATAGACAGATTCTCTGTTTATTGCACTAAAAAACTCCACTTCGAAAGGACTATTCATCTTGTGAAAGGACTCCCAGGCTGGCTAGTAAGGTTTCTTCTGGGGGCCCTAGCAACAATTTTATCAACCATTTCCCTCCGCTACTTCCACTTAATGTCTCATCAAGTAAGGTTACACCTATGTTAACACTGGGAGCCATCAAACTTTTAAAGATTGACCAGAAAATGAACTTAAAAGCTAATGGACAGACAATTATAGTAAACACAATTAGATTTTGCTACTACTTAAGAATAACAAAACTGGAAAGAAATAATTTCACACACAACAGGCAGCATGAAGGACTAACTTCAAATTAAAAGAGAATAATGGCAATTTGTATGCTGTTAAAGTGCAAGTTAAAAACTAATAGATTTAACAGATCTAAACATCAAACCAATATCTTCCTATAATTAAAAGGTTAGCCTTTTGCTTGATCACAAGATGCCAAGAGTTGGCAATTTCCATTGAAGCCAACTGGAGGAGACTCAAGGATTCTCAGTATCCTTCAACGCCCTTGTAACATGAAGTTCTTAAAACAAGTTTACGTTTAGAATAGTTTTACAAATTTAATTCCTTAATATTATATAGATTTCTTTTTTATTTAAATCTGAAATACATCCATGCACAAATACATCTTCCCTTTCCATTGCTCCAATAAATGTCATATCTTTTGGTGGTTTTAAAATACACTGTATAGCAGGCTCTACGCATTCACACCAAGATGATCTTTAAGGCCAATAAGTCTACTGCTAATGATGACCGTCCTTCGTCATCCTCAATTCAGCAAGGTTTTACAGGGCGCTCCAACCCCCAGGACAGCCTATCTGTCTTCAGAGTTATTTTCCACTTTGCCCAGAATTTACTCCTCTGGCTCCTGTTTGGAGCATGCAAGACCTGTCTGTTAATGTACTCTGCTCCTATGAACTGACTCAGCTGATTTGCTCTGTCATAAAGCCAGTGATTTCACTACACCCCGAGGCTATTTACATCCACTGAGAATCTGCTCCCAGGTGGAGAAAAAAGAGCTCGCAGATGTTAGCATCTAAAGATGCCAGCTTTGACTTTCAAAACACCAATGGAAAAGTTGCAACTCACTGCAAGGTGTCCATCAATTACATCTCTCTCTGGCAATAAAAAAAACAAAAGCTGCTCTACCCTTGCAAACCCCCACAAAACAGCAAACAGTTCAAGAAAAATAACGGTAACAACAACAACAAAATAGAATTGTTTGTTAAAATATACTTTCAGGATTATTCACATTTCTTCACCAGTCAGCTTCAATTCTGGAGGGGAGGGAAGGCAGAAGGGGGACAGCGTTCTTAGTACAACGTCCTGAAACGTGTTTGACCCAAATATCCAGAGACTAATAAAAGCAGGTAAAAGGTAGGCTTGAACTGGTGGGCGGGTGTGCGTGCGTGCACGTGCATATGAGCGGACCTGGAGGTGAAGACTGAATACCTACCCTGTAATCTAAGGTAGAAAATATTACACCTAATGTACCTGACTATCTCATAATGAAAACAATGTATTTGGCTAATGTAGTCTCTGATAAAGAACAGAAAGAAACTCATGTGGCCTTGATGCAGTTACGTAACTTCCACGGCTGTTCACAGAAGACTACCAGGTCACACTGAGCGGTTCACAAAGCTGTATTAAACAGTACACTCAGTGCTGAGAAGCACTGAAAACCAATGGCTGCTCACTGATCCAAACACACCTGGGAACTGGTATATCAAAATGATATACAGCATTACATTCCAATAGGATGCTCATTTAATTTCAGCCAGCCCAATGTATGCCTTTCTGTCTTCTTTAAATAAACAGTGTGCTCAGAGAGCACAGCAGCCTACCAGGCTACTGGAACTGCTGAAGCACATGCTGCTAGGACTATATTCCCTCCCCTCTGAAATGATAGAGCAGCTCTGCCGAAAGAGGACTGAGATGGCTACCCATGAAAGCTAAAGATCATTTAGAAAAAAAATCTCTCTCCCTCTCTGTCTCTTTTTTTCAAGGGGGTGGGAGAAAAGAGCAGATTTAGTCTGTCCATGCTGAAACCACTCCTGCTATCTATTAATACGGTAACAGGAGTTTGGGGCTATGGCGCCTTGTCATTTGCCTCATATAAACTGAATGAGTTTGGGCAGGTGCAACTCCAGGAAGGACAGCTAACTTATGTAACAGAAGAATTTATGTACCTACCTATTATATTGGTGCTTTCATAATACTTTGAATTAAAGCTCAGAAAATCTCTGGTGAGCAGCTAACTGCAGTATGAGGCTGAGTATCTTGCCTTTATACTTCATTGCTGTGTACTGTACTGCTAGACAGCTATTTTTAGACCTGCTCTGCAGTTACACAGTTGTTGCTTATATCTTGTCTAAAGGAAGTAAGGTTGCCCTACTGAGACTTTGCCCTTCCCTCAAGGGTAAACTAAAATCCATTAAACTTAAATATATGCTGTAAACTCTGCACATTAGTGGCTGTGATGGAAATATTGTGTAGTTATTTATAACAAGATATCCATTTGGAGAAGTGAGATAGATAGACATATTTGCAAATTACTGCCTCTTCATTCTCCCCTTAAAGTCATTGTCTTTGTGCCTAAAGCTTGAAAGTTTGTTTTGCTGGCATCAAGACAAAGTAAAGCAAATATATCTGCATAGAACAGATCACTGCTGCCTACAAGCTCTCAATAAATAACTTGTGAAAGGTAGCAGAGAAATTCAACCATCCTATATTGCTCCAAAGCTATCCACACAAACATTTCTGATCATAGAGGATGCTATTTTAAACACAGGTATTCAGTTTATTGGGGGGTGAGGATCAAGTAAAGAGCAGGATCAGGCAGAAATATTCATATAACCTATAGCTCTGAAATACAAATAGACAAGCATGTAACTATAATGATACATATATATGTGTATGTGTGTGTGTGTATATATATATTTATACTCACACACACACACACACACAAACTCATTGCAAAATTGACTTGGCATAGTCAAGGTGCCTTATCCTAACGCTGCTCTTATAAATTACAGAGATTAAGTTAAATATTATTTAACCATTGGCTTTTGTCATTAACACTAAAATAAGGAGCTGAAGATAGAGGAAACAGGAAAGGAGGAAATGGAAAATCTGAAAAAGAGATTTCTTTGAGGCGTTCTATCATATCAACCATGCTACAAAAAGACACAAGAATCCCTGGACTAGAAAAAGAAATTACACAATCCTGATTTGGTCTTCTCTGAGCATATCCAAACATATTCAAGTTAAAGGACAAGAGTCGTATCCAGAAGTAAGGCCCACGGACTTACAAAGAACACCTACCCAGCGGTGTTTTTCCTGGATATTCTTTGGAGGAATCCTGCATAATCCTCACACTACAGCCACTTCAGTGAAATTTATATACACACTGAATGCTGGAATTGACCTACTGAGTCTTCCAAGCCAACCACTTTGTCTTCCAGTGAACCAGGAGAACATTCTTTATAGCTTAAGGAGAAAAGCAGAGCTGCCCCAACAGACAGCTAATTGATCTTATACGATTTGAGGAGATCTGTAATCAGTTGCCTTATTTAAAAAAGTTAAGGAAAAAAAGCCATTGTAAACTTATTTGCAAGAAGAGTTAAAATTCTTGTACTGAAACTGTAGCTTTAATTATCCTAGCTCAAAATTTGGTACAGGATTATGACTTCTCTGAAACAGAAGAAACCAGACACCAGCTACACCTAGGTTTCTCAACTGGGAAGCTGTCTTTCGCTTCATGTATTACAATAAAATAAGGCAGGCATCGTAAGCTAAAATAAAATTTAACATTTTTAAAAAACACACACTCAAGCACGTTGCCCTTCTTGCAACCATTTATTGCTATTCTTCAGTCTACTTTAACTAAATCTGCCCACTGTCTGCATTATATTCTCATACATTTGAAAATAATGATCACTAAGGCTACATGTTGACTTAATAGGATGGCATTGCTCAGTAAGAGGAAGAGACGAAAAGTCAGTGAAGGAGGTGGCACTTGACTGATTCTTGGGCAGCTTTTCCTACCTTGTCTCCCAGTTTGCCATCAATATTTTGTTGGCTTGGCACTACAAACAAGTTTACCGCTCTTTTAGCAGATGGAAGAAAAAGTTGGGAGGTATTTTATACAGTTAATTATGGGAACAAATCAGATGTACCATAAAGAACATGCCTATCCAAAATTAGTGGCATTAAAAACAGGTAATCCTAAACTAGAATGACAGGTTCAGGATACAGAATTATTTTTCTAAGATTTTTTGAACTTCTACACTCCGAGAGGCCAAGTGGGAAAAGGGAGAGAGATGCTTTGAAGAATTTAAAATAGATGCGATTTTGCTAACATATGTCTGTTCTGGCAGACTGAAGCGTATATTGCATATATAAACTCCCAGAATATGTTTTGCTTGAAGTTCAAAGCCCAAGCTGTCACATTTCCACGGCCATTCACAGTGTCTGAAAAACGCACCGAGTTCACGTGCAAATAAACCTTGAGACAGACACCTTGGAACAAGACAGACAGGCAAGCTGGGACTAAGAGGATAGTTTGAGAGATGCAAAAACAAAATATGCCAAGAGGTTGAAAAAGTTAGCATTAGCTTCTGTCCTACTTTACAAAACAACCTGAATTCAAACAAGCTACCATGCAGAAGCTGCAAAATGTCATCCCCCCCCTAAAGAAGCTCCTCACCCAAACCCAAAAGCTGCAAAACCGATACTACCTTTTTGTTCCTTTGGCTATCTATCTCTTTTTTTATTTAAACACAAACTGTAAACAGAACTATGATTATCATGATTAGTAAGACCATCATACCATCACCCCATCATCTTCCTCCCCAAACTAAATGCTGTTCAACATTTCTTTTGCTGTAAGGATGTATTTGCTTCAGCATGACTCCTTTTGTCCACAAACACCACGTTGTCTACGCTGGTCTAAACATTTCTCAAAGTATTCTATACTTCCTCAAGTGCTATCTACTGGCATCTTATCTGTTATTTATTAACTGAGTACCTGGTACTGGACATACACCATCACGCCCTTTGCTTGGCATCAAGTTTGTCAAATGGAGTAGAGGGATGGAGAAGTACTACGTAACTCTCAAGTTCCCTGGCTTAATTTAAGTTTCCCTTTTTGTGTAGCATAGAGATCTCTTCCCTTTCAATGCTGGAACTGGAAATGTAGAATCATTTCAGTTATTCAAACTAATACCTTCCGCAGTATGCCAAATTTTGCATAGGCGCTGCCTGAGCTACACTGCAGGCAGGCTTGTGCTCTTCCTTGTTCCCTCATGTCCTGACTTTATGAATGGGCATTCTGAATGGACCTGCACTTTAGGTGGCCTTGTCTCTATTCCATCTCCTGGACTGACTTTGGACCTATGTTATAGGTAGCCTTTCTTTGGCCTTGTCTCCTGTTGTTTCTCATTGGACTTCCTGGATTGACCCTGAACCTGACTTACCACCTTGCCTGCCTGATGATCCTTGGGCTGTTGACAGTCCTATCAGTATCACCAGCCTGATTCAGTTTGGGGACAGTGGGATGGCAGCCCACCAGTAAGGGCACAGCTTGCCCCCCGTCGTGGAGCAGCCCTGCTTGTGCTGCTTTCTAATGGGGCTGCTCCTGCTCTTCCCAGGCAGCTATACATTGAAGCGGTAACACTGGAGTTGTTCGACACAGAGTGGACTGAGAAGAAGATAAGCTGCTTTTCCACATGATCTACCCCTATTTTGTTCCTGTGGCTAGACTCACAGAACTGAGTAGGCCCACTAAGAATACACACCATCACTATACAAAATAAAATGCACAGAGAACTAGAATACTAGGTGGTAACATAACACAAGCCAGGACAGTGAACAGTCTAAACACCTTACAAGACTGAAGTGTTCTTGAGGATATGCAGCATGAACAAGCACTACCAGCTGCTTCTTTATCAGCTTTGGCACTTTGTGCCCAAAGGGAAAATCTTGTAAAGCTTTTCTGACCATGCTTCTCTTGCAATGGAATTACAATACAGGAGGAAACAGTTCCCATAACCTGCAGCAATTTTAAATCTTCTAAAAAACACTCTTAACCCATGTCAGAAAAAAAGTCAAAATATACAAAATGTTCATGATAAAGACATCCTTTCTCACACCTCCAAAGCAAAGTTAACTCCTCTTCTTGTTTCAATAACTAAGAAATATTCTACTTCAATATGAATTGCTATCCATTTCACTTAGCGCAAAGATGAGATTACAAAAAGAAATCACTTTGAAACACAGAACTGTATTTCTTCATTAGCAATGTTAAGTCAGTTGCACTAACTCAGGACGTTTGGCCTGTGTTAAATTACTCATTTGCTTTCTATGCTGGCTGTTGGTGAAGCCCGTTTTGTAGCACCAAACTCCTCCCAGTCCCTGTATAAATAGCTTAAGGCATCCAACTCCACACTGACTATTCTGTTATGGAACCAAGCATTTAAAAGTCAGTTCGAAGGTCGCACGTTAGGGATTGCTAGAGACACAGAGTGCCCACTTGCACCATAGTGCCCAAATGACCACAGCTAGCCAGCACAGGCAGTGATTAAAGCAGCTTGTCAGGGACTTAAACACTGAGCATCCTCTTCTTTATGCAGAAGTACAAAAATCAATGCCATATCAATGCACACAGAAACGTCCCTTTGATCTTCTATTCTTTGACATAAATACAGCAGTATTTACCTGAATATTTAATAAATGTGCTGATTTCTGTCTCTAGATGACTGTACAGAAAAATCCAGCAACGAACAGAACAGCTCAGGAAAAGAAAAGCAGACAAGCAAAACATCCAGCAACTGCATGCCAGCTGAATCTTTAAAAGGAGCTACACCTATTCTATTAAGGGTCTTTCCTCTCGCTCTCTCTATTTTCTTTTTATCCTCTCATCTTCAGCATTGCATGCAGTTAATTTCCACAGACAACTTCTTTTTGAGAAGTTTCTAGTCTACCTTCTTCAGAGGGTTGGGCTGGCCCTGGAGCGTCTTGGGATCTCTTGGTAGCTACCACCAGGAAAAAAGTATTTTCCAAGCCTAGTCTTTCATAAACATATTACTGGATTAGGGTCTTTTTAATGTCATTTACTATTTACAGCTCTCTCTTTTTTGATCTCGTTATATTTGAATTGGATTCAAAGCCAGTTAGTTAAGAATAAACACTGGCAGTTGGAAGACAGCCACTGTTAGCGCTCAGAGAGGTTACAAATCCTTTACCTCTTTCTGTGAGGAAATACAACATGCAGGAATGTGAGAGACTAAGCCAACTGCGGTTTTTACTGCTCAGGACTGATACTGTAGCAATGCTCTCCGACATGAAACAAAGTCACACCATCTACAAAGACCACTGTCCGCAAACAGCATCAAAATGTCAATACTGACATGCCAGAAAATATCCAACAGAGTAGGGAAATGAATGTGAATCACTGTTTCAGGGACGAAATCCAGAGCTGAAATATTAATTTATGCATTCATTCCCCAGAATGACACACTCAGGTAAAGAATAGAGCATCCAGATTTATCGAAAGAGAAATGGGAATCAAAATTTCTGTAATGAATTAGCAGTCACTGGAAAGCAGTTTGGTAGAATGACTCTCTCCCAGCAGAACATACACTGCCACCTTTCTCTTTAAGGCAGACCAATCACAGCGTAAGTGACTTGGAACTTCAGCAAACTGATCCTGCAATGGAGAATGCCCTTTACTTTGCAAAGGCTTTATGCTATACTTGCAAGAAATAAAATGGCAAATATCATTCTTTAGTTAATAGCATTAAAAAATATTTTTCTCCTAAATAAACAACCCCATAACATTCTATGTACGGATTAAAAAAGCACCTAGCATTTTATAGAAATACATGCCAGCTGTCAGAGGTATCAAAATCTCTGTAGTACCCGAGGGCTGGAAAGTACCTACATGTTTTTCTTACCTGCAATAACAACTGGTATTTTGGCAACACCTGCCAACAATTGCTATTTTGTTTCTTTGTTAATAAAGTTTTACAGTGGATTGCTTCCTGGTGCATGGTTCTAACAGAAAGCAAATCAGAAAAAAATGTCTGTCCTCATGGCATTTGATGACAATCACATTAGACTACATCGTTGCTAGATGCTTTGTTGGGGTGGTACCAAGAAGAAAGACTATTGTTGGATTTTCTTTCTTTATCAGAACAATTACTGTAGGAAGGGATCACACGGGCTAAAGAGTTTGCTCTCATCACAGTCTTTATCACAGACACAGAAGTATATTCTATAATTAGACACCGTGAGTTTTCCCCAAATACTTTTCATTGTCTCCTCCAAATATCTGATGACATATCTGCAATATACACTGTCTACGACACACACTGCAAATAAAATACTACCTCTGAAATCTGGACCTGTATTTCATATGCTCTGTCGGTAAGCGCTTTCATAATACACTTTTTTCAGATAAAAGTAGGTGAGAGAAGATTAAATCTTATATCAGGCTCTGCTTCTGATATGCTGTGTAACTTGAGAGTTTCTGCTCTGGATAAGAGGGCTGCTTCATACATGTAGGCCAGTAAGAGTGTTATAAAGTAACAGAGCTTTAATAAAACAAACATTTCAAGCATGGCAATAAAATCACCAAGAGTGGATAACAGTGAGAAAAGACATTAATAACACCAGAATCACACACAGAGATGTACCTGTATCAGGTTTGGAACAGTTATCATATGGCTTTCACGGTTCAGGCGAGGTGGTGGAGTTGTCCTTTATGTGAGGGAGCAACTAGAATGTATGGAGCTCTGCCTCGGGGTGGATGAAGAGCAAGTTGAGAGCCTATGGGTAAGGATTAAAGGGCAGGCTAACATGGGCGACACTGTTGTGGGGGTTTACTACAGGCCACCTGACCAGGAGGAAGTCGTCAATGAGGCCTTCTACCGACAGCTGGAAGTAGCCTCACGCTCACAGGCCCTGGTTCTCATGGGAGACTTCAACCACCCTGACATCTGCTGGGAAGACAGCACAGCTAGGCACAAACAGTCAAAGAGGTTCCTGCAGAGGATTGATGATAATTTCTTGACCCAGGCGGTGGAGATGCCAACGAGGAGAGGTGCATTGCTAGACCTTGTACTAACAAACAAAGAAGGTCTAGTTGGAGAGGTGAAGGTTGGGGGCAGCCTTGGCTGCAGTGACCATGAGATGGTGGAGTTCAGGATCCTACGAGGAGGGAGCAGGACAATGAGTAGGATTGCAACGCTGGACTTCAGGAGAGCTGACTTTGGCCTCTTCAGGGACCTACTTAGGGGAATCTCATGGGACAGGGCCCTGGAGGGAAGAGGGGTCCAAGAAAGCTGGTTAATATTCAAGCATCACCTCCTCCAGGCTCAAGAGCAGTGCATCCCTCTGAGGAAGAAGTCCAGCAAAGCAGGCAGGAGACCTGCATGGATGAGCAAGGAACTCCTGACAAAACTCCCACAGAAGAAGGAAGCCTACAGAATGTGGGAAAGAGGACAGGCCACTTGGGAGGAATACAGGGACGTTGTCAGAGTGTGCAGGGATGCGACAAGGAAGGCTAAGGCCCAGTTGGAATTAAATCTGGCAAGGGATGTCAAGGACAACAAGAAGGGCTTCTTCAAATACATCAAGAGCAAAAGGAAGACTAGGGAAAATGTGGGCCCGCTGCTGAATGGGACGGGTGCCCTGGTCACAAAGGATACAGAGAAGGCAGAGTTGCTGAATGCTGCCTTTGCTTCCGTCTTCACTGCTAAGGCCCGTCCTCAGGAATTCCAGACCCTGGGGACAAGAGAGGAAGGCTGGAGAAAGGAAGACTCTCCCTTGGTGGAGGAGGATCAGGTTAGAGATCTTTTGTCCAAACTTGACATCCACAAATCCATGGGCCTCGACAGGATGCACCCACGAGTGCTGAGGGAGCTGGCCGATGTTATTGCTAGGCCACTCTCCATCCTCTTGGAAAGGTCATGGAGAACAGGAGAGGTGCCTGAGGACTGGAAGAAAGCCAGTGTCACCCCAGTCTTCAAAAAGGGCAAGAAGGAGCCAGGAAGCTACAGGCCTGTCAGCCTCACCTCCATCCCTGGAAAGGTGATGGAACAGCTCCTCCTGGAGGGCATCACTAAGCATCTGGAGGACAAGAAGGTGATCAGGAGTAGTCAGCATGGATTCACCCAAGAGAAATCATGCTTGACCAATCTGATAGCCTTCTCTGATGGGATGACTGGCTGGGTAGATGAGGGCAGAGCAGTGGATGTTGTCTCCCTGGACTTCTGCAAGGCTTTGGACACTGTCTCCCATCACATCCTCCTAGGTAAACTCAGGAAGTGTGGGCTAGATGAGTAGACAGTGAGGTGGATGGAGAACTGGCTGGCTGGCCGAGCTCAGAGGGTTGTGGTGAATGGCACAGAGTCAAGTTGGAGGCCTGTGGCTAGTGGTGTCCCCCAGGGGTCAGTCCTGGGTCCAGTCTTGTTCAATATATTCATCAATGACCTGGAGGAAGGGACAGAGTGCACCCTCAGCAAGTTTGCTGAGGATACTAAACTGGGGGGAGTGGCAGACACACCAGAAGGCCATGCTGCCATTTAGAGGGACCTGGAGAGGCTGGAGAGGTGGGCCGAGAGGAACCTCATGAAGTTCAACCAAGGCAAGTGCAGGGTCCTGCACCTAGGCAGGAATAATCCCAGGCACCAGGACAGGCTGGGGATTGACCTGCTGGAAAGCAGCTGTGCAGAGAAGGACCTGGGAGTCCTGGTGGACAACAAGTTAAACATGAGCCAGCAGCGTGCCCTGGTGGCCAAGAAGGCCAGTGGGATCCTGGGGTGCATTAGGCAGAGTGTTGCCAGCAGGTCGAGGGAGGTGATCCTGCCCCTCTGCTCAGCCCTGGGGAGGCCTCACCTGGAGTACTGTGTCCAGTTCTGGGCTCCCCAGGACAAGAGAGACATGGCACTCCTGGAGAGAGTCCAGCGGAGGGCTACCAAGATGATGAGGGGACTGGAGCACCTTTCCTCTGAAGAAAGGCTGCAAGAGCTGGGCCTGTTCAGCCTGGAGAAGAGAAGACTGAGAGGAGATCTCATCAATGTGTACAAGTATCTGAAGGGGGAGTGTCAAGAGGATGAGGCCAGCCTCTTCTCTGTGGTGCCCAGTGACAGGACAAGAGGCAACGGGCACACACTGAACCACAGGAAGTTCCATCTGAACCTGAGGAGAAACTTATTCACTGTGAGGGTGACAGAGCATTGGAACAGGTTGGCCAGACAGGCAGGAGGTGGAGTCTCCTTCCCTGGAGATATTCAAAAATCCGTCTGGATGCGATCCTGGGAAATACGCTCTAGAGGACCCTGCTTGAGCAGGGAGGTTGGACTAGATGATCTCCAGACGTCCCTCCCAACCTAAACCATTTTTGTGATTCTGTGACTCTGTTTTCCTGAGGGTTATACCAGGAGAGGCTAAACCCTTATCTAAAGAATATCACCTCTTGTGTCAACTCAGAATAAATCAAAATAGCACCTACTGGTCATTTCTCTCTCTTTCAGCCAATCACAGAAACATCAAGTGGTTTGGAATCACAGAAAAATTGTACCTTGCATATGACATCACAAATCAGTTTGCTGGTGAACTAAGTCTCATACAAATCTCACCCTGACCATGGCTGATGGTTTTTACCAAAGAAAGTTGCCAACAGCTCCTTCCTTTTCTTCAGGATTTTGGTTCAATCTCTTGCGCCTTCAATTAATTTCCTATTTCAGACTGTACTGTGCTGGAAACTTCCCGTGCTTTGGGCATGGGGAAGGGGGAAAGGAAGAGTTTCATGAAATAGATGAACATAATAGAAATAGCTGAAGTCTATGATTCCCTCCTGGGTTGGTTAAATAAATGCTGAAGGGAATCTCTCCTTTAATGATTTCATACAAAGTGTGACAGAATTAACCATTATAGAATTCTTCCTTCTTATCTAACAAGGCTAGTTATCAAGAATATTTGTTAAGCACATAGTGACATTCACTGGAATTAGAAAAGATTAAAGTTTTTTTTAAAATTTTTTACAAGAAAAGAAATTCTTTTAAATAATACCCTTTGATCAGAATTAATTTTCTGTGCGTGTCTGTATGCTCTAAGTTCATTGGCATAAATATGTACACAGCAAAAACTTAAAATATACTTTATAAAGGAGTTTTCCATGAGCAATATTCTGCAGATAGGTTAGATCCAAAGCACTGCTTTGCACCAGAAGGACTGATTTGTGCATACCAACGAATATCAATAAAAGGAGGTAAAATCTACAGGAAATCAAGTATCTCTTCTGGACATAAGGAGGCAAAAATCAATGAGAATTTGGCTCTGTTTAGCTACCTCAGAATCAAAGTTCAGATAGATCAAAGATAACACTCAGCTCAAATTCAGCAGAGAAACTTGCAAGTTTGGCATCTTTCAGTTTCCCAGTAAACTTCTTTTCCTCTATTCAGGTAGCTACCCATATTGCATGCTCCACTGGTATCAACAGAAAAAAAACAGTTGGAGGTCAAAACACTTCTTTCAGATTTCTCTTGATTATGTATGTATGGCTTGAGCTTTCACCTACACTGCTGAATTACTTCAATTATTTCATGTACCGAAAGTGAAAACAAAAATCAGTAGTGGATCTAGTCGTATGTCTACATTAACTCTGAAAGCTTCTGTTTTATTTACTTTCTTGTACTACTTTCTCTATATTACATAAAGCCTGTAACTCACTATTGTCATAAATAATTGCAGTCAGCATCTTCCTACATTCATTGTATGCATTTTTTTGAATTATGTTATTGTGTGTTAGGATGTTTATTTCAATTTATTCTTTTGCTAACTATACTGCTAGAGCAATTTTATTCTCATTACCACAGTATGTTTTTTTATTGCTCAGAATTATACAATACAAATTCCTATATTTATTTTTAAGGGAAAGTAACTTCTCCTTTAAAGATTCATTTATAATGAGACATAATAAATTAAAGGGAAGGAAAAAAATCCAGTGACTCTCAATACAGAAGTCTAGATCAACATTTGTAAGGATATAATATACTCTAGTAAAAAAATACAAAAGCTTGATGAGATTTGTACCTAAGTTAATTTTACAGGAAAAAATCCTATTTCTATATTTACTGTCACAAGAAGGACGTGGTGATTTCTCACTGCTGTCTCTAAGTCCCTAACTTACGGCCTAAAACCAAGAGTCTAGGATCACAATACAAGCAGAGGAGAGATGGATGCCTGCAGAAAGCATTTGAGAGCACCACAGTAACTAAGCTAGCTGCTGGCAAACTCTGGCACTCCGTACAGCTCCTTAGAGGCACAGACCTCCCTCTGTGAAGTGCTGTAAACTACTAGGTCCCTAAACTAGGCATGGCATATACATCCCGTTCTGCCACATAATGTTAAAACACAGAGATTTGTTTTAACATAAAAAATATGTGTACATTGCAGTTAAGACATATTTGCACAAGCAACACAGGACTGCTGATGTTAGCTCAAGGGGTGGCCATTTCTGGGCTGGTCAGTCTTTCCCCCAGGTCAAAACCATAAAGTCTGTAGCTATCAAAGGCAGCTACAGCATCAGCTTATCCAGATCCTTGTCTGTAATCTGTCAGCAAAGACAAGAGGGAAGGCAGGCAGGCAATTTGTATTTAATACACATCAAAAAATTTAGGTAGGATTGAAGTGATCTTGTAACTGTAACATGCTATGTAGACAGTAGGCAATGACACTACCCCAAAACATTTCAAACAGGAGATAAATCACTTTTAAGAAAGATATTACTGAGGAAAAAATAGCATGAAGCACATATCCCTTGGAACTGGTACACCAGCCATATTCTACTTTCATACCCCCTTCTCTACCACCTATCTCCCATGATGTCACCCAACACATAGTCTCACAGGTGAATATCATAAAAACAATCTAGATGTTCAGATTTAGGTGCCTTGTATTCTCCTATAGAAGACCACACAGCCTGATCTCCAGAACCCTGTAACTAAGTTACAGGCAAGAAGATGGGTTAAGAGCACTTTGATTATCTCTCTAACCCAAGAGATTTAACTATTTCTGAGGTGTCCTCCTATTTTTTCGCAATGCAAACAAAAATGGGTTCAATGAAACCATCTCCTGCAAAACTACCCTGCCAGGCTCCCCACTATGCAGCTTTTAAATTGCCTAATCTTTTGCAAATGATCCAACTTGACCTTAGCAGCTCTATCTAGCTTTAGAGATGCCAAATAAAATCTTGCCCGAAAAGATGTCAATAGCAGTTTTGCTCTTTCCTTCATAATTTTCTGCTGCCCCCTCATGCCTGTATGGCAACTATGCTCTACCATTCCTCATTAGAAAAGGCTGGCTGCATCACCCATGTTCAGATTGACTTACATTGCCCAGTATAAAACAAATGACTGAGTAATCCCTCATTAAGTGGTTGCCATTTGTTCCATGCACTTAATGAAGCTGGGTAATAGAGCAGAGTGCAGGATCATGTGATTAAAGGCTGTATCATAATGAATTCAAATTAAGAGTCTGAATTAAGATTGACAAGCTTTTTCATTTAATTACCCACAAGTACTTCACTTTTCATCTTTATTCCTGTTTTAAAAAAAAAAAAACAACCTCACACTTCAGAAACAACCACAAAAGAAGTCAGTCAAATTCTGCAGGTATTTCAAAGCAAGGGAGTAGTATCTGAAAAGTTTCATACGCAGGGCTAAGGCTGCACTCTAGCAGCAATTTTACACTTTCAAATGGCTGGGCTCCTGTACAACTAACAGTAATCTTGAATTTTCTTGGACTCCTTATGTTTCTGCTACAATGCTTGTTTCTTCCTCTGATGAGAATAATGTTGTTGTGAAAGTTCTTTTACATATACTCATATGCACTCAGCTGTCTTCTCTGAGTACCTGCATCATCCTAGGGATACTCCAGTCAGATTTGTCATTCTATTATTAATATTTTATATAATAAAACACGGAAACAAGTAAAAAGACTTCATATCAATTTTCATGTTAAAAGACAACCTTTAGGCATGTCTTCAATGTGTATGTATTAATTTATTCACGATTACCCCGCCTTCTGGAAGTCAACATTCTTATACCAGCTATACTTATTCTAGCATCTTTCCACTGCAAAGAAAGAAAATAGCTTAGAATCTATGTAGACGAGAGAATGATCCAAGTAAGCCCTCATCTACCTGCTACTTATTTTAGGTTCTTTATGAGTGGAGGAACAAAGGGAATATAATTAAATGCATGAGAGAATCATATTACTAAGCTAGGTATACGACAGCAGAAGCCTGGATAAATTGCTATGACATTGTACCAAGCCAGACACTGAACCTACAATCCCTGACGTAGATTAGGAGGTGGAGGAAATTAATAGTATTTCTCTTATCTACCAGTTTTTTCCATAGCTGATTTGCAAGGCACCATTTCAGGGAAATGAGTACTCATAAAAATTATATTTGCAAAGAGAGGACAAAAACAGATGTTTGCTGAATAGCGGGACTGTCACGTTTATCAAGTTCCAGATTAGCCACAGCCAAAATTCAAGAGGCTTGACTTAGATCTTCTCTTCTACATTTAGGAACGGACCCACATCTGCCTAAGCAAACAAAAGAATTTTTACTGTGCTCTGGTTCAATTCTTTAAAAACATATTCACTCAAGAATTTTATACTTGGCTCACATTTTTGTTTCATACATTAGAAATGAGCTTTGAGCCTTGGAAAATGAGACTCATCAAAATGCAAACCTGTGATTTTAGATACCCATATTTTTAATTGCTTGTCTGACTTGAGAATCCTAGAGTACGATTTTCAGAGACATAATTCCATATTCTCGCATTGGGGTACAAAGATCCTCACTACTTTGGAAACCAACTAATTTCTCTGAGCGCTAATTTAGGCACCCAAATGAGGTACTGGCCTACGGAAACTAGATTCAGGATTAGATGAATAGCACGTGTTTAGAAAAGACAAAAAAAAGCAGATAGCATCAGCCCACGATAGAGCTAACATAAGAGTAGGTATGCAGGAAGATACCTGAATGCCCCAGTATAGCTACACATTGCAAACATAGAATCACAGAACGGCCAAGGTCGGAAAGGACCTCTAGGGATCATCCAGTCCAACCCCTCTGCTCAAGCAGGATCATCTAGAGCACATTATACAGGATTGCATCCAGGCAGGTTTTGAATATCTCCAGAGAAGGAGACTCCACAACCTCTCTGGACAGCCTGTAATAGGAGTATAGACTGTGTTTAACAAACTAATTCAGCTCCTAAACCACAGTCCACAAGATATTTCCATAAAGCATCTCACCTTTACTCTTAAGAGATGGTAAATGCCTACTCCTAGCATCTGAACAGACAGACACCTCCTTTAGCCAGGCACAAGAGCAAAACCTTCATAGCCTGTGCATGGAAGTGAGGCATGCCATCCTCTCTCTTAGCAGCCACAGCCCTGCAACTATCCTGCACTAGACAACAGCAGAGGCCACCCCATTCCATTTGGCCTGCAGCAATCATCTAATATCCCACCATCTCCCATAACAGTAGCTGAGGCTGTGTGACAGGTATTAGAAGAATTTGATTGTGGCTGATACTATAAGGAGAGAGTAGTTGCTCTCCTTGGAAGGCAAGGCAGAATTTCACAGGGACTCTGAGGAGAAATACCCAAATCAATTCCCAGACAGGATAATCTAGATTATCTCAAACCAAGAAATATGTCTTTTGAAAATATGGCTGTTGTTTCAAAATTCCTTGGGCAGGTAAAGAGCTGTTTTTAATGTATAAGACATAACAGTTCTTTAGAGCTCATAGAGCTCCTGCTTCAACTCTTACAACTTCCAGTTTATTATGAGATACAGCAGTTGCTAAAAACACTGTGGCTGGATGCATTAAAATTTCAGAGAAATTGAGTCTCTAAGGGGAGCAGGTGTTCCATTTCAGACCTGAATAAGTGAATCTGTTAAAAACAGTTTAACTAGTTCTCCAAAGCCATTTCTTTTGGGTCGGACACTGAGTCAAGAAATAAGAATATTTATCTTGAAATAAGTTTAAATCACTATTTGGAGGTCTACATTATTAGGAATCATGATCCAAAAAAATCAATGGCAGTTGCTCCTTCTCTCCCTTGCCTCTCCATTCCCTCTCACACACACATTTCACTACGACATTATTCGTCCTCTGAACAATTTCAAGGCATTACTATTCATACATTCACTTAAGCAAAGTGAGTCTACACAGAACTGTAAAGAAATGGTAAGCATGTTTATATAATTTTCTGTAATATATCTGAAGGTAAGCTTGCATTGCTAACAACTTTTGATCCCATCTGAGTAAAAATATCCGCCTTTGGGCTCCTTAGCAAGACAGCTCACTGGAGTAAAGTGATTTGCAATGGCTTCAGCAGATACTTAAAGTTCAACACACACAGGAATTACACGATTACTTCCCTGACTATGCATGAGGGCAATCAAGAAGTTCCAAGTCAAGATTTTGGTGTCCCTATTAATACTGGGCAAGAGAGAACCAGACCTTCAAAATGTTCAAAAGGAGGATAAAGAATTTTAAGAGGTCTAGGATTCATGCAGTTATAACAAGTATGAAGTCTTTCAAATGACATGACTTTTGGAACTCCTAGAAAACCTGTACAGGAAGTTACTCTAAGCAGCAGTAACGGTAGCGCTAGTTTTCAGGAATATGCAGTCACATCTTGCTTAGTCTGGTTATCCTACACACTGTCTCAAACTGTTGTTTTAAGCGACCTTCTACGAATGGGCAGAGCTGTTCAGAAATAAATACAGAGCTCTCAAACTGTCCTCTCTCAAATTCTTCTCTGCCTACCCATCTACATAAACTTGAAAATAGTAGAGGCATCCAACTTAATAGTGAGACTTTTACATTTCACGTCCCACAGTATCTTATCTATTTCTTTTGTTCAGCTACTTTCTAGTCCTACTATCCGATTTCAGTATCTCAGGTCTGAAGGACGTGATTCTGGCTGCAACTGCAGCTCAGATCCCTTGAATTCTTCTTATCCTTCAGGCATCCCAGCAGCAGCAATGCCTCTGAGCAATGGGCTCTGATATCCGCCCCTTAAAAGAAATCAGTCATTCAGCCCAAGCAGGTTTGTGCCAGAATCCTCCTGGTATGCAGGTAACTAAATACTCTAGGTTCAATTACTATTTATGCCCAGCTCTAGTTTCAAATAACACCCACTGACAAATGTGACTTTTCTACCCAAATTACCAGACGTGCGCAACAAAAATCTATGATTATTTTTGCATGTGTCATGACTAGCTTGCTGCTACTGCTAAAACCACTATCCATACCACACAATAAGGGGCGTCTGAGATATTCTCATTAGCTGTTTCTCTTTTCCATTTTGCTTGACAGTTTTGACATCAAGTTTGTGATTCACAAGTTGCTTTTGTCTAGGAGCTAGGGGGAAAGGCTTTTTCAACGCCAATTGTACAAGAGAAGAGAGGAAATGAGTTAGAAATTGAAATGACAGCTCTGCTGATAGATTTCTGGTGATCTGGCCAACTGTGCTGTAGTATAGTCAAATGAACTGTTTCCAGCAGTGTACCTCAGAAGAAATATGAAGGAGCAATGAGTACATACTTCCTTCCTCCTTTTAGTACAGCATATCATGTTTTTAGTGCCATTTCAACTTGCAGAAATGAAATTGGTACTAAATGTTCCTTATAATAGAAGTTGCTGTTGTCTACAAAGTTTTAAAGCAGTAGTATGTATAAAAACATAACTTAGTACTTAACCTGGCCAGAAACCACAAGCAACCTCAGAGAAAACTATCTGTCTGAATAGATCCTATCACCTCTTACCTGACTCCTCTATTATGCTATCTGTTCAAACTAGATCAAAAAATAAAAGTGTACATGCTCTGTAAACCACATTCCAAATACAGTTCTTACATCTGATATTTACGTTCAGGAGAATGTAGAGGGTATTCAATACGAAGGAGTTGCATTCAAGTTATACATCTAGAGCGCTCACTAATTCAGAAACTGATTCAGAGTTGCATCTCAGTATTCTGGGATTTCAAGAAGCCTTGGGGATCGCATTTGCCTCAGGCCAATTTACAAAACAGTTAAAAACATTTATGTTTCCTACTTGCTACCTACATATTTATGAAAATAATATATATTTTTTTTGCATATAGAGCTATGTATACAAATTACGTTGCACATACTGCTTATTAATGAATAAGTGTGTGTGTGTGTGTGTGTGTGTATATATATATATGTATATATATAAAATGACGGAAAGGGGGGAGGAAATAATAAATACAAGATACCCCATATTTAAATTATGGCTAAAAGTTAGCAGCTTTCCACATGAGCTATTAGGCTCCTGAAATCCCTAGAAAATCTATGGAGAAAAATCCCTCTAGACATTTTTAATGGTTATAATCAATGTTAGGTTATGTGATTATAGGTCTTGATTATGCTGGTTAAAACACTTCCTACAGGGAAGAAAACATGAAGCAAACTGTAATGAAGAGTGCACAAAAGTGAAAATGGGAGACAGAATCTCATATCAATTTAATTCAATTTCATTTTCAGTAGGAGTATATAGCTGAGGCATATACTTCAAGCCGACTGTGTGCTCGTGAGCCGGAGTTACAAGACTGCCTCACATGGGAAATGGTATAGAATGGCACAGCAACAGGGGTAATAAACGATGAGACATATTTTCTTAGGTTACTCCCTAGCAACAAGAGTATATGCAAAGCTGCTGCTCATACACTGATACATGCAGTTTCTTCGTGCTTGATATTTAGCTGGCTTGGGGATACAAATAGAGGGTCCATCACTACATTACTCCCTTCAGGCTCCTGTGGGGGTATGTTTGGCTTCAGAGATTACCTGGAAGAAATCTACAATCTCAGGGAAGTTCTGTTACTCTTGCTGAGCTTGGTTGCTTGAGCCTTCGTGGACAGAAACAAAATCTAGCATTTTGCTTCTTAATTCTACCTCAGATCACACTGACTAGACATGAATTTCACGTTTACTGAATCACCTTATCTACTGCATACTGTGCATTGCTGGGTAAAATGTTATTCTGTCTTGGAAAAAGCAGAGGCAGTGTCCCATTTATAACTCGCCACCTGTAATGCATACATACAACATTTGTATTTGATGTGTGGCACAAGGTAGCGAATGCTGTTCTCATTATTTAGAGGAAATTACAAGTGAAGCTACTGCTGATAAGGAAATATTCACTGTATATAAAATGTAAGCTCTGTTTTCTCACGGCTTCAAGGAAAGCGTTAAAACACATGAGCGCTTTGCAAACAATTACACCAAAAATACATTGTATTGGCACAAAACCAAAAAAAATTCAAACCCAAAAAACCCTAATCTTTTAGCAAAAAAGGATCCCGTGTCTGTCTAGAACTAATGAATGAAATTCTACTAAAGTTCATTTTTCATGTGCTTTTTTCTTTTTTCTTTCTTTCCCATCCTTTGGCATTTGGTGGACAAGTGAGTTCTCATAGGTGAGACATGACCATTGACTAGAGAATTACAACCTTCTTGGGAAAATATCATAACTTCCATTTAACAGATAGGGAAACAAAGGCACAGAATGACAAAGCAAGCTGTTAGCTCATCCAACAGGACAGTAACAGGAATCGAAGTCAGCATACCTGACCTACAGCTCAGGATCCTACCAGCTAAGCCATAATACTCTCATAACAGAATTCCCAGTGACATACAAATAATGCGTTCTTCCCTTTAGAAAGAGACTTGTGGTATTTCTACTGTTATCCTTCATTGAACCTTTTCCATAAAGTTTTCTAGTTTTTATCCTACTCTTAATACTCCCATGTCATTTCCTGTAACATTGTAGAACTACAATCAAGATAAGGCTACAGAAAGTGTAATTATCAGTACATTGGAACCTGTTTGTTTAATTTATAGCTTTAATGTTCTCCGAGTACAAATTTTTATAGTGAATGAATACTGCAATAGATCCACTGTGAACCAATTGCTTAAACTAATTTCATACCTGCCACAAACCCTTGCCTTGATATTTCAGACCCTGGCGTTAACAGACAAGCAAAAAAGGATTTAAGGATATCGTAATGAACCGATCAATAATCTATATATTGCAACAGATATGCATCTCTACTTGCTTGCGAAGTGAGTACAAAGGGAAGGATCTCATAAGGACTGAAGCCTGGGTTGCTGCTTCAGCTTCAAAGCAACACAGAAGCTGCTCGGATTCTGTGTTATCATTTCGCTACCTGAACCACAGACTCTGAGAGTAAAAAAGCCCTTCCTTGTGGCTGATGGTTTATATGATGGCCTCTTACTTGTACAATGCCAGACCCTCTGGAAAAACTAAGCAAGGCTGTACCCATAGTCCACTCAATCTACAGAACAATCACGTCTTTAAGTATTTTCAGTGCATCTGACCTACAGAATCGCGAGACTGTGTATTTGGCCTCCCAGTTTTTTTGACCTCAAAGTGAAGGTCTGTTCCACCCTTTATTTCACAGGTAAAAAATGCATCCTTCCCATGCTTCCACTCCCCCATCCCTTAAGAACACAGAGATGTAGAATGAAAACAATAGAGTTTTATCACTCAGTGATATTTCCAGCTCCTGCTATATACATTGTATCCCTTTACATAGCAATAAATGTCAAACTACAGTCAGTCCCTACTTCAGTCAGCCCCAAGATACGCCTCTCAAAGATGTTCTTTCTAACCCCTCCGAGGAAAGTTACGGTTCACAACTGCATTCACATGGAACACACATACTACAATATAATACAGATAATTCCATATAGCCTTTGCTACTGGGATACTTCTCTGCTCTAAGAGGTCAGAAAAACTGTTTAGGATTTTCTGGCTATCTGCTGCTGCAATTACCATACCTGAAGATCTGCAATTTCAGTTGCGGATGTAGGAACTGCCTGACGTATTACTTCAGTATGGTTCCTGATCAGCTTTGCCATGCTGTTTTCTTCTCAGTTTTTTTTACGTATGTGAAGCCTTGTGTACAATAAGATGCGACTACTGCTTTTTGTTCGTTAAAGTCTGGCTGCACTATTTTCCTTAGATTCAATGGCAAAAACACGTGCAGTGACAAGCAGCTCATTTATCTATCTTCTGCATTCCATTAGTAAAACATTGTGTGCCAGTTCATTGCTAAGTACATGCTGGAATGGTACAAACCACGGTACAAACCACATTCTTTCCCCTCTTAGGAAAAATATCCCATGTTGAGTAGTACAGTCATCTGCAGCAACCTGTGACTTGATTCCATGAAACTCCTGTTTGACATACATTTGAGTTCTACGATTTCCAAAATCATAGCTTTGTGAACTAAGCCTTGTATTTTGTGCTTTCTAAAAGCAACTTCAATGCTTTTCTAAGACCTCATGGGAAGAAGGAAGCCATTAAACTATAGAAGAAAAATGAAAATGTGCTCATGAGACCTGACCTGGGTTTGGAATCAAAAGCTCTTAGGAGATCTCCCATTTTAGCTCTATGAGGCTTCCCACAGCGGAGCTTTAGATTAAAGCTTTTAATGAAGCTCAACTACAGAGCACAATAGAATACAAGTCTATTACAGCTGCTTTGCTGAATTACCATTCATTCCAGCTGATAGAAAAACAGCGAAGAACACCGAATAAACAGTAGCTATAAGAGGAAGATATAATTTCAATACTAATTTGCACAGCATGGAAGTTCCCTGCACACTACATCTGCCAGTCTCAGCTCTCAAATAGGTGCGGGCTTCCTGGCTCCTCTTTTCAGCAGCCCTGGATGCTCCTGAAGTGTCCAAGCTATTTGGGTAGGTAATGGCTTCTGCACAGATGGTAATGATTTCCCTTTCTATTATTATATTTTAAGACTGAGCCAAAAGTAAACACTATTATTCTATTCTAGTTCTTGTGCATTTCTACTATTGTGGTTATCAGAGCTTTTCTCTAGAGGGAAAAAATATTTTTACTTGAAACCAATCTATAATTTACTATATTTCTTTAGTCTCATATTGAATGATCACAGATAACTGTCCAATCCTCTAAACCTATTCACAACTGTAAGAACAAACAATGTGGTGTTTTTTATCTGTTGAAAACTGAAGAGATGGGGTAGGTAAGCGGAATAAGATTACTCAGCTGTTTAGAAATCTGGCAAGCTGGTCTGAGACTCATCATACAAAAGCTGGCAGGGAGGCTTTTGTAGAAATGCCTCCTCTTGTAGAAATGGTTAATTGATGATAAGAGGGGCATGTTCAGTAATTTAGATGAAATTCTATTCGTGTGGAACACAAATAAGTCAGAAATCATAAAGGAGTAAAAGGAGTTGTAAAAGGAGTTTCATTTGACTGAAATTATATTTAAATGAAAAGAAATGAAATGAAATATAAAAAGTGTTCCATTATGGAATATTTAAAAGAAAATCTTTCTTTTCCTTTCCAGAAATATTCTTGTATTTTTTAATTCTAGCTATCCTATAACATGGAAATAATTTAAAGTTCAAATCCAAGCACAACTGTGGAATTCCCTCAGTCTTTTTATTACCTCCTTTTTTTTTTTTTTTGATGATGATGATTTCAAAATTTTTTATTGTTGATTCAAATTTGGAAGGAAGCCAGTACAGAATTTGTTTTAGAAATGAACACAGCTTAAAACGAATAGCAAACAAGTTTTACCTTGGCTTCCTTCTGTTTGCTCTCTATTTCTCTAGTGCAATTTTTAATTATTTCTAGCACTTTTAAATAGTTGCTGCATTTATGGTATTTAGCCAAAAGGTCCTTAGACTCTTCCACTATTCTTTCCCATAACTTCTTTCATACTTCTGCTAATTTTTTTTCTAGCCTTGTTCTGTTCTATTCCATCCTATATCTTCCTCATCTATCATTCCAAATCAACAGTCAACTAAACCTCAGGCCAGAATCCTTTGTTTTTGACACATGCAGAGTAAGAGTGTTAAGCAGCCAGGTAGCTTAGCAAATAGGAATAATCCCATCTCCACTAACTTCAATGTGAAGTAATGATCAGTGATCATTACATTAACTCCAAAATACTAACAACCCAGTCCATCAAAGTCATGCTAACTCATCTTTACTATGAACATCGCCATTCCCATCATGCTCAATGAGATTTGAGCCAGGCTGCCTGTATTCTTCCTTACATTCAAGTCTTTTCACAACTCTGGCACTTTTGCCTGCCTCTCCCTGTCTCATCGCAAACCCCCCAAACACTCAATCAACTCCAACACTGGCAGCTTCATCTACGGGTACCATAGAATTTCATGAGCAACTTCTATGCCTCCTTCCATGATGTCTTAAAGCACTCAGAGTGTTTAATTCAGCCAACAGTATTTCTGTTCCTTTAAACCTTTTCTTAAGATATTAGGTAGCATTTCTAAGGATGACTTAGAAGTCTAAATCCTATTGAAACTCATCTATACAGAAAATATCAGAATGAAAACAGCTGTCATACTCCACCGCACAAAATTAAAGAGGAATTGAAGGATACACTGGGAAAGATTTACTTCTTGGTTATGAACGAGAACATTACATACTGAGGTACCACAATGATGGTCAGCTACCAAAGCATGTCCTCATATTCATCTTGCAAATTACGCTCAAAATTAATTAGAAATAATCCAAGCACTATCATTCCTTCTGAAACACAAAGGATATTTCATTTCAGCTATAACCAGAAAGATAACGAGCACAGGCATTTGAGGGAAAATTGCTTCAAGACTGCAGTGCTAAGAAGCCCCAATGCCTTTACATGGCTGAAGCAAAGCAAAATTGCTTTCTGTTTCACATGCCAGCCTGGATGAAAGCCATTCCTGGAAAGAAGTGCATTTTCAACTGGCACAGCGTGAATGGCTGGCCTTGCACATGACTCATGCTTGTGTTAAGGTTTTGGCACGTCAACTTTTGCTCCTAGCTCTTTGCCAAAAACAGTGGTTGACACTCAGCTGCAGTTTCTGTTACAAATACCAGCCACCCCCTGAAGTTCTCAGGAAAATGCTGCTGAGGTTAAGCTTTCAAAATCTAAATGCAGTGAAACAGAAACACTTTTCATATATTAGGTCACAATTTTTGACTATAACTATTTGCTTATCCACACAGATAACAGTTCAATTTGCCTAACTTATGTAGGCCACAGGCAAGACCACACTACCACAGACGTAAGATTAACCCTTTTTAGCAGTGTGCTACTATTGCAGAGTTATCACAGTCAATATGTCACTACTGACTTCACTGATGCTATAGTGGCCTGGAACAGCTCAAGGTCTGCCCTCAGTTTACTTGACAAGCAAAACGCCCAATGCCATGATTTTTACATCATGCTGCAGGAACTGCTGAAGAATAATTTCAGATATACTCAGCCACTGATATTCATAAGATTAAAACTTTTAGTACATTTGAGATTTCCAACTCCCTTGGGTATGGGGGAAATGAAAGTCATAGGAAATTAGGTGAGAAAAGCTTTACTTATGAAGTTCCCAATATTTCATATTTCCAGTGAAGCAGAACAAACTGTAAGTAGAGATTCACTGTTGGAATGTTGCCATTTTAGATGATCTGCAGTGGCTGGAATTCAGAGACACTGGGTGGGAGGGAATCACAGGAGAGGATAAATTTAAAGAGAGGGTTTTTTTAGAACATTCTAGAAGTTTTGGGATCCAGCATCTCATCTGTTGCTCTTTCCTTTGTACTCTTAAGTATTAATTTCCTGATGGATATGCTTCTGAAGCCTTTAGCCGTGTGATACAAAGGAAAAAGGAATGGCATATTGTCTCACATATCAAGTTAACCATAATAAGCCAGTTAATGGTATTAATTTTTTTTAATAGTATGTAAGAGGATCAATTTCAGAGCTTAGATCTGACTGAAAAGGCCAATTTTCTATGAAACATTTCCTCCAGCAGGTTCCGGGGTGATAAAACATAGAACTAGGGAGGATCAAGGAGACTTGTAATCTGTTCCCAGGTTTAACCTTTGAATCACTGCAGGCCAGTCAGAGCAGAAGATAGTTTTCTATCTGCGAATAAAAGCAATGATGTTGCCTATCAAAACAGATTACTGAAGTCCTGGGTTACATAAGTGATTAGCAATATTGGTATAGCTTAAAGCAGCTCAAAAGTGCCATCTTGCTGCTACTCTTATTTCCCAGTGCCTCCTTCAAGGGTTGTTAACTCCACTCACCACTTCAAAGTCCTCAGCTCTTCAAAGCACGATAAGCGGACCAGTTTATGAGCAACTGGTTTTCACAGCAGTAAAAGGGCATCTCTCAGCCATATCTTCCTCCTGTAACAAGCAGTGGCCTCTGGTCCCACAGAGATCTCAGCAAGCAAAGACTGCAAAACCTTGATAGTCAAGGGGCAGGATTTTGCCTTGCCTGACCTGCAGCCCCAGTTGAGCTCCAAACAGGCTGGAGGCCGTGAAAGTTAAGCTCTTTTTTCTGTGACAGGCAGGCGCTCCTGGGTCACGGAAGTCCTCTCTTTTAAAAATTTTGCTGACCAGGAAAGCAGCTCTTCCTCTTAGGTTTCATTATAGCCTAACGCAAACATACATCTAGTTGTGTACTAAAAAGCTTAGCTCCAGTCATTAGCCTTCTAGGGTACTGGCTACTAATAAACTCTCGGCTGCTTGCATTATCACAGCACTCACACTCTCTACTGTTCTCTCTTTCCCATAGCTGCAGGGAAGCTGCAAAGCTGTGCAGCTGGGAATATACCTGATGAGCACACACATACATACATGCATCCTGTCTCCATGGTCCCATCTCTCTTCTTGAGGTTTCAGGTCTCCAGATAGACCTTCTCATTCATGGGACATAAAGATTCACCCCAACTTGAGAAATTAGTCTATGCAATTCAGATCAAGGAAACATTCCGTGTTAGTCTGAAGCAATATACACACAACCAACTTTTCTTCACTTCAAGGACCAACTCAAACAGCAGCTTAGCCGCAATGCTAGCAAATGGATTTGTACTGTTGGCAGACAAATGGTAGCAGCGCTGTAGCTTCAGTTAAGTGGCTTATTTTCCATATAGCCACAGAGTTTAGTAAAATTTCATTACTTCGCTTAAATGCTTAGTTTGCCTCAACCTTACTGCTCCTTGTGTGATCTCAGACTGATACCACCTACTTTGATCCATCTCCAATCACCTACTCACATTTGTATATTTTTAAAGCTTAATGTCACCTTAAGTTTCTACAAACCCATGTATTTATTTAAACTCATTTATTACAGATGATCTTAAAATGTAAGAACAATTCTTGAACTGTAAGACTCCTGAAACAGGGTTTCACCTCACACTATAACTGCTGGTGTTGGGCCTGGTACAAGACTCTAATTTATGTGGGGTTCTTACAGGAAATAACAGTACAAATATTGTCATGAGAAGGTTTGATAACAACTTTCTTTGTACAAGGTAATGCTAATTTACCTTCAGTATGGAATCTTCAAGGAAAAAAAAAAAATGTTGTTTAATATTGTATGTCGTCTTTGTAGGCAAATTGTTAGAAATGAAAATCATTTCTTCCTATTCCCCACTGCATTTGGTGCAATAACGATAACCCAGATTTTATGGGTTTTTTTAATAAACGATCGTTCAACATCTGAGACACACATAACCCCAAAGAGTGAAAAAATTCAACTAAAGGCTTCACTTTTTCTTATTCTCTAACAAGTTCCAGAGTTCCACACGCCCTCAGAATTTAGCTACCACCTTTAATAATGCAGAAAGAAGGTCTTATCAGTAGTATTTTTGTATCCATCTCCCTAGCTATGGGCACAGAGGTAACATAACCTCCCTTAATCTGGTCACTCTCCTCCTCATATGTCAAAGTATCCGATCACCCATTTTTGCCACAGTAGCTGAGTAAGAATCCATGTTAAGTTGCTTTTCCCTAAGCCCTTTATAGATTAAGGACTTTCCAGGATAGTTTTTTTATTCTGTAGCTACAACCTATATTCTTCATTTATCAATATCTTACTTTGCACATGAGTGCAACAAATTTGAGTGTAAACTTTATTTTGTGTGAATACACACTTTCCATGACACTATGTAGTGCTCATTTTTGGTCTGTCCATAATACAGTAGAACACAAAACCTCCCAAAAGCCAGGCTGGTTAACAGTTCTAAACAAAACTTGTAATTTTCAAGGAAAGAATTAAGGCTTTAGAACACCTATCTTCTATAGAATACTGTTGACTAATGCCAATTATATTACTTGTTAACTGAATGCCTTATCAGCTTGTCTATTATTTTACTTGAACAACAGCCCTATAGCAGATCAGGCAACTTTCTAAAATTAGAAGAACCCTGTTTACTCTTTTTTGCTTGGACAAACAGTAGCAGTAGGAAAAAAAAAAAGCTTCTAAAAGTAGTAGCAGTCTCTGTTCTTGTCTAGACAGACATGACTGCAACGCAATGAGAGAGGGGTAAGAAGGCCCAGACATTTACTTGTTTGTTTTTAAGATCCTGTTGTTCCCAGCACCTATTTATATTTGGGAGGCCAAAAATGACATTTCTTTAAGCATACAAGGAAGGTGGGAAGTACAATTATTTAAACAAATGCTTTCAAGACCGTGTGTATGCATGCCTGTGCATGTTTTTTTTTTTTAAACTAATCCCTTTTATGCTTATTCGTGAATTTCTCTTCCAGAAGAAAATGAAAATACATTTTCTTAGAATCCTGTTCCTGCTTTAGTGCCTGCATTAATTTGCACAGAAACAATGAGACAAAATTTCTTTATGTAGAATGGAGAAGGAAAAAAAAAAAAAAAACAAACAGTGGGTTTAAAGTTGATCAATTATAGGAAAAAGAAAAAAAAGGATGGAGGTACCAAAAGTTTATGTACATAAAACTAATAGTAGAATGTGCGAATATGGGAGTCAAATTTTGGAAATGCTTCTTTGAAAGTTATTAAGGAAGAAATTCTAACCCTTCTCTCTGTAAACAACAAACCTTCCTGTAACTGATTGCCAGGAGTGATGTTTTCACTTGCATGTAGTGCCTGCTTATCATCAGTAAAAGATAAATCTGATGATACTCAAAACCATTTCATTGTGTAGCAAAGATAACTAAAGGAATTCCTGCTGCTTCCAGTCCTTCCACTATGCCTTCAGTTATGCTGCATTATTTATGCTCATTCAGCCATTAAACACCCTTGACCGGTTCTTTGATCCGGTTCACCACGCAGTCCTACAAAAATTGAAGTGATATAACTGAGGTGGTGAGAATACAGGGCTGGAGAAGAAGAGTGGGAGCAGAGAAGGAAGGTAGAACTGTTTCATCTGTCTTTGCCTCCAAGAAAAGCATCCTTGCTAGTGGACTCTGATCAGACCAATGGGAGTTGGTTTGTTTTTTTCACCTAACTGAAGCCAGAGCCAACTTCAATTAGAATTCATAGCCCATAGCATCAGCGTTACCATCACTGCAAAACCACATTACAAAAGACAGCATGAGTTACTCAAAGTATGATTCAAAGTTTGCAGTAGTTTCAACAAGCGGACTGTCATTAGTGCATTACTAGCGGCTATTAGACTTAATTACAAATCCACATCCTTTTTAAAGTTGGAGGAGTTTTCTGGATTGAAAGGAGATTTTAAATGAAATGGTAAGAAAGCAACATTAGCTCTAGTCAGGTAAGAGGAGCAAACATCTAAACTGGTTATCAAGCCACATAGATTCAATTATTGGTGACAATGAAGCCAAAATTTAGAAGAATTGCTCTGTAGAACAATTTCTCTTTTGATGGAATCTATATTGCCTTTACAGCAGCAATTCCTTAAAATGCAAAACAAATATCCTTGGAAGAGCCATTATTTGGAAATTTTCGGTTAAGTAAAGATGTTGCTATTCCAGGTTATTTTCGCAATTTTATTACCTTCATGCTATAAAAAGCAGAATGTGTTAGCCATTTATTCAGTTCTCCCCAAAGCAAAAAAGCCCAGATCCAAAAATGTTTATTAGCAAAGACTTAATGTTAAGAAAATAAACACTGCATTTTTGGAGGAAGTCTAACAATAAACTTCACATGATAGAATATTAAGCATACAGGAAGACTGTGCCAAAAAAACACCTTCAGTTCCTTTTGCATCTAGAATAGAACACTCAGGATTATTTGGATTTTTGGGAGGGTCAAAGTTTGGAGGTTTTTTTTTTTTCAAAGACCTTATAAACATTGCATTGAAAGGCAAAAGAGCAACTTTTCTCATAAGCCCCATGTGTTTTATTTTTAAAAATAAAAGAGCAAGCAGATTTTCTTTAAAGTTGACAACCAGAAGCTACCAGTAGATAAGGGCTAGCACTAATATAATTCAAGTATAGAGTACTCATGAGCGTAAATATAAACGAGGGATGTATATTCATAAATTTTTCTCTAGGAGATCATTAACTGAAAGAATTATCCTATTAGACTGTATTTATTGTGAGCACAAGAGAAGTCTTGGCTTTGCTGCCCTCAGCCTGGCAAAGGCAGAGGGCACTCCCTTTTCTGTCAAGTTTCTACAGTTACAGTAAACATCACAGTATCTATTACTTAACCTCTTACTACTGTTTTACCCCTCTGTTAGCACCTCTGTTTTACATGGCCCTAGTCATTTTGGAAAATATTAGTCAAGTGTCCATGACATATGAATTAAAATTTCATTCACTCAACTCCTCCTTTATCTTCTGTAGCTGCGTAGGGTGTGGCATTAATGTGTGGTCAAATCCAGCTTATGCTATTGTATTTGATGGGTTGTGGATGGTTGTTACTTGGAATTTACTGATCAACATGAAGAGAGAGATACAGACCATCAGATAATTATACAGGAAGCAATCATTTATTACAGGATAGAAAAACTATCCCAAAAAAGCAATTAAAAAAAAATTATTCAATCAAAGCAACTCTACAGGGATTAATTAATTAATTCAAGAGTTGAAGCAGGCTGTGTTTTATTTATTTATTTGTTTGTTTAAGATTTACAAATACTGCTCTTTTTGCAACAAATTCTGTATTAGCAATTCCTTAAAATGATAAATTGAGATGTTTGCAGTCTTAGAGATATTAAGTACAAAATAAAACTCTTAACAGAAATACACTAGCTGTCTCATATTGATTCTTAAATCTTACAGAAATATTCCCTAATAATGAATAAATGTTTTCTGAAATTATGGTTACATTGAACTATGTATTACCTGGAATTTTTGTTTTGACCAAACAATGCCACCATCATCTCTGTAAGTCTCAGCAAGAACGAAGACCAGGTTTATTAACCAACTCTTTAACCACTGGTATCTCTCTGAAAAAAGGAAACAGAAGAATCCATTAGTCTCAATAGTGCTCAGAGGCAAGAGAAAAAAACAAATGGCATTAAATATAAAGCAGTTACAGAAAGTATTCAAATTAAAATGATGGGAAAATAGACTGCTTCTCATACACTGTTTTGAAAATATTCTTTCTCTGAGGGAGGGACCATTTCCACCCCAAAAACTGAGCATAAGCAATTCTCTGTTTTCCTTGATAGAACTTATCATTCATGTTGGCAGCTACTATGACACTTTCTTTGGATGCAGTTCTCAGTGGAACCATTTTTAGAGTAAGTCACTGCATGACAGCGAGGAAAACATTCACTGAATATCTCAGCGGTGTGAGGGAAGTATTTTTAAGATTAAAAAGCAGAAGTAGGCTGCATACCAAGGCAAAAAGATAAGAAATGTCTTTTCACTGTGGTAGAGGACTCAGATCCTGGCCAAACTAGGAATTGTTGCAGGAAAATTAGCAAGAAGTATGCATTTTCTTGTAAATAAAAGCTAAAAAATGCTCTTTCAGCTTGGTAATGCATGGAAGTCATTTTGTAACACATGCGCAATTCATCAAATTAAGTGTCCATAAGGACAGAACATGTGCTTTGTATTGGCCTACTGGAAAGTATTTCATCTTATTGTTCCGCCTTCCAAGGTCCAACCCTAATCTACTACAAAGTTGTCCATTATCTCTTTGAGTAGCCTTTCCTAAGCCTTAGGGCATTTTTATTTTTTAGACATTAAAAATAGCATTCCTTGGATTTGGTAAAGCTAACTGTTTCTTTGCATGACGACCATTTCTGTAGCTCTAGGACATATAAATTCTATTACTTTCAGATAATTTCAGGTGAGCAACATAGTGGCGGTTTAATCTGGGATGTCTGTTCCTCTACAGGCTGTCATTCTTGAAAGTCAGATCTATAAGCAGCCTAAAAAGAGATCTGATACCTGAGTTAATTGTGTCTGAGGTCTTTAAAAAGGAGATAATCCATTCCTCTCCATTTAAACCACTGACTGAAGTATCTCCGATATTTCACTTATTTATAGCATCCCTGACAATATCCTAAACAGGAAACATCAAATAGCACCTGCTCTGAAGCTGTTTTTTCAGTATTTTCCACTGTACCATAAATATTGCTGAACACACCAACAAATCACCAGCTGCGTAACATCTGCAATACATCGACTGTGATGCTAACTATTCAAGTCCCTAAAAATCTTACTGCTCATCTGCCAGTCAGGAGGGGGATTTCAGACTACACAAAATATCAGCATCAAAAACAGATAACCCCCTCCAAATTAGGCCCACATTCAAAACCCAGCCACCAAGAAGTACCTCTCTGTGGGATGACTTTTTATGGTAATTTACAAGGCTTTAGTGGATGACAGTTGCTTGGGGAAAAAGTCCAACAGCCCTAGCAATAACATATTTAGAAAAGTTATTTTGTATCATGTCAGACAATGAATGGTTTAGGGTTTCTGAAATATGAGTAGCAATTGCAGAAGACAAAGGTGTTAACTTCTATTTCTAGGAAATTCAGGAGACCGACAGTTAAACAGTTCCTCCTACAAGAATCGCGTAAAAGAAAATATCAGCTGAATTTCAAGGCAATCTCTCAAATTTTCTTCCTGGATACATATAAAAACAAGTTAAAACTCCTAAAGAGCCATGCCACGCTCATGAGTAATGCCATGTTTCTCTATTCAGAGAAGAACGATTACTTGAGAATGGTTTGTTCTCTAGAATGGAATGGGAAATATGGAGGTCTCATCTTCCTTGTGGCCATTTCAAAGATCAGTAACATTTTAACATATATAGCAAAATTTTCCTTAATCTTCTCAGAGCAATGACAGCACCTGGAACTCGAAAAGGCTGAGGCTCCAGAGGAAGCATCCAGCTATCTGAGTCTAATTTTTGCCATAAAATTATTGCACAACTCTAATGCATGAAAAGAAAAAAATTCAGAAACATGAGCAGGCACTTGCTGCCTTTGACCTTTTGCCTGAGAGAATTATAGCAGCTCACAGACTTCACAAAAGTTAAACATGTCATCCTAGTACAAAAAAAGGAAGTACTGTAGCGAAAATCGTCGTCAGGAGCCCTGTCCGTGAGAAAATGTAAAATTATCTTTCCATTCTACTGAGCACTTGCTAACGTTTCTTGGAGTACCACATCCGTGCTCCAGAAAGAGATGTCTCAGAGAAATCTAGAAGAGAAATACGGAAAGAATTAGAAGGACGCTTTGATGAGAGGATGATTTACAAAGAAAGACTAAACTATGTGACTTTTCATCCAAAAAAGAATGTATTGGAGGGATAACATTGTCATAGCTTTCATAGATCTGAAAGAGTGATGGAGCTGTATTCCTCCCTCTATTGGGGGATAGGTCAAACCGTGGTTGTGGTAAAGGAGATTCATAAATCACAGATTCACAGAATGGTTTAGGTTGGAAGGGACCTCTGGAGATCATCTAGTCCAACCTCCCTGCTCAAGCAGGGACCTCTAGAGCAGTTTTATTTAATGCCTAATATACTGAAAAGCACTGCTTTTGCAGTAGTTTGCTGAGGAAGATTACAGAATTGCTTCATGGGAAGTTTTTTTTTCCCCCCCTTCCTCTCTCCAGGTTAGACAAATACCTGTCTAGAACAATTAATAAGGTTGACCCTTTTTCTAGGATAAGAGTGTAGACTAGACGACCTTTGGAAATCCCTTCTCCACCTCTTTTCCCCCTACACGAATCTGTGGTTCTACTTCATTTATGGACTAAACCAACGGACAAAAAATAAATCTATTTAATTACTCTTAATTACTTTAATCTCTTGAAGTACTCTTAAATAACTTGATCCCTGCAAAACAGATTGCTCAAAGACACAAGAAGAATCAAAGCATGTTTTCTAGTTCCCAACAGATATCAACTCTTCTGAGCCAAATGTTGCAGCACAGTACAAATCATTCCTATTTTCAGGATTGACTTTTGATTCTTCGGTCCACCATGACAGTTAAAAACCATGTTGGAGTTCCAGAAATCCTGACAAAGCTTAAAAAAATTAAAAAGGGATATTACAAAATGAAAACTGTGCTCTCTCCAGTTTTTACCCAAACTGGAACCTGAACGATAAACCTCTATCAAAAACTTGTTGACAGATCAAGCTTAAACGCACTCACAAAAATGCATTCCTTCTCCCAGCTGCTCCGTATCTTATATCCTCCTGGTGGACTGAAGGCACTAACTAGTTCTTGTCCTCCAAGAGTCTGTTTGGTTGGCTCTAGAAGAATTCAACTATCTGTCAGTACCTCTTCCGTTTTTGCAATCAAAAGTATACGAAGAATAGTACTGTACAGTCCATTGCGCACAAAATCACAAGGTTCAATATACTTTTTTTTTTGTTTAAATAAAATCCTTTTTCAAAATAGAACCACATTTTAATGAACCGGTGCCTAGTGAGGCATCTTTGCTATGTTTTATGTGGTACTGCAAATCTTACCCTGTCTCTGATATTATGTTGTCGTGATGGGACAGTTTGCATCGGTCAGAAGCTTCAGGATCACACCTGGTAGAACTGGTCATGCTTATAGCTGCTTTTATATGGATTTCTTTGCCCAGATTGTAAAACCACCATGACATGCAGAGATAGCTGATAGAGACGTCTGAATAACTGTGAGACACTGTGGTCATAATCAGTGATCCTCTTACTCCATTTGCTTCCCCACACTAGTGCATGTTTTAGACAGCTGAGAATGGGAATTCCAAGGTGACTGAACTTTGGCACTTAAATTGTATTGCTTACATAATCATGGCAGGACTTTTGACAGGTGCTTTTGGTGTGAAATATAAAAGACAGATCCAATATGGACTATCATCATCTCTGAGCTTGTCTGACATCCCCTTTTTTTTCTCCAAACCTCATTGTGTGACGAATGCTTAAGTATAAGCACAGAGAGAAGATGGAAGAAGAGGGCAAGGAAGGACAGACCAGCAAGATACTGGCTAGAATCCCCCAGTGTTAGCATCCACAGAGATGGGTTTAGACCCTTTACACAATCAAATTTCTAAACAAATAAATAGCTGTTATTTCCTGTGAAATCAAAAAACTCTCTCTCCTAGGGATACTGAACCACACCACCTTTGCACCACTCAGAACAGCAGAGTAAGACTGAACACCAGACACCAAAAAGAGCAGCTATCAAGGCCACTGACATCATCTCCGTAGTCCCGCAGACTTAGCGCTGGCTGACTCTTCTATGCCACACGTCCAATGACAAGCCAGCATGTCGCAGACAACATCAAGCCAGGTGAAGCTGATGGAAATGGCACTTCACACTGCAAGAACATGCATCTATAACTACATCACCATGTCCCACAGGTTTCAGCAGGGCTTGTTTGAGCACAAGGTCAAGATGACATGACAGTGTTGCTTCTTGTTCCAAGACAGGGCTTCCTCAGTGGCAGCTCTGCATGGTGCTCACTGTGTGTTGCAAACTCTGCAGTCACGTTAATCTCCAGGTAAAGTAGCAACTCTTTTTCTACTCAACTCTCCTACACTGGGCTTCCTGATAAAAATTACTATCTCAATTTCAACAGAATGAGATTCTTAAACTTGGTGAACTAGTATGAATGCTAGAAGGGTACATCTACAATGCTAAATATGTGTGTGTGCAGGAGGAGGTTGTCTGTTTTTCTTTTCTTCTCCTCCTCCATTCAGTGTTCATAATATACTAGTTCTTTCTCATTTGAGGCTTCAAGAGTAGCGTAAGAGTCACATCATTCCATTAACATACGCCAGCTGGAGTGTGATAAAGAAATGATAACTTTAAACACAGGGTGTAAAGCTGACAAGCCATGACTATTTCCCCTGTTCAAATGTCTTCTATACAGCAGACATGAAAATTAGGCTACGTAGGTCTAAAGTAGAAATCTTAAAAGAGAAAAAAAAGCCACATCCCTGACCTTTTCTAAAGGAGCAGGATCAATTCTGTCTTCAACTGTTTGGCAACTACAGACGTCAAAGACATCTTTTTCATCATCCTGTTACTACCACGTTAGTGAGACAACTTGGTCTAGTCTATCTCCCACTTACACCAGGTATTTTATTTCTTCTGTCAATCAAAAGGACAGTTTCAAATTGGAATACATGGAAATTCCAGCTAGATATAAGGAAAAAAAAAATTTACCATGCAGAAGTGGACCTCCATCCCCGAAAATATTTAAAACTTGACTGAATAAACTCCTGAGCAACTTGTTCAACGTGGATCTGCTTTGAACAGGAGTTTGAACCAGACTTCCAGACGTCCCTTCCAACGGCAAGGTTCCGTCACTGCAAATGCAGAGATTCAGGCCTCAGTGCAGGGAGGCAAGGATCTGATTTCATGCTGTTCATATATGTTGACCAGTGAAACGGGTAACTAAAAGAAGCTTCAAGCTGCGTGCAGCCTGAAGCACGAATAAATCGTAGGCATTAAAAAAATCAACTCAGTCACTATGCAGGACTGATATATGACAGCATGAGTCTACTAGAGCTTCATTTCATACAATGCTTTCTATGATATTACTATCCTGACATTGTCTTTAAGACACTGGTCTTTGCTTACTTGCGCTCTAGTAGCACAGGACACAGTTATCATATGCACTTCCTGTATTATGAAACTCTTCAGTTTCAGAAAATAAAGCAGTTTTTGAACTTCCACAGAAAGGTAACTTCATTGCCCCTGCAAACCATTCAAGCTATTCTTAACCTAGCTGATCCTCCAGGGACGCTTTTTTCTGCAGCATACTTTTTAGTGAAGTTTAGATTGATGTTAATCAGTTCCGTTCAAGAGCAAAAGAGAAATAATTCAATTTTTATAAAAATCAAAAGATCCTAGGTGGAAAGGATTCAGATTTCCCTTCTATATATTGTATAGTGAGAAGCAAGTCTTAACCTAGAGAATAAAATTCTTTTAGAAGCTGAATTCATTATCCTTGTTTCCAGCTATTTTTGACATTTTTATCTTTCTGAACAGTTAATATTTGAAATACTCAGTTATTCCATTTCATCTTACACTATACATAGCTTTCACATGGCTTTCACCACTCTATTAAAAGCTATGGTGCTATGCTACAGCACCATAAGAAAAGAAAGAAAAAGCCATCATTGAGAGCATTGTTCCCACATTCTATTAGTGGTTGGCAGATGGGCAAAATATCCTGTAAGAAACTAATAGAAAATTGAAAGAATACTTCAAAGGCACTAGACAGCCCAGTAAAGCTTTAAGTATTTTACAAAAGCTGTGATCTGCAGGCTTTGCCTTCAGCCAACATCCACTCAAAGTGAAATAGGCCTAAAGAAAAAAAACTCTGCAACAAATAGATATCTCATGGAGATGATATAGCCAGCAACTCCTCACCTTTGTGTTTTGAACAAAGGCTGCAAAACTTTGAAAAAAATCTCTCATTTTCTTCTCTCTTTCATGGAGAAGATTTCCCCCCCGCTCCTTTCTCTGTAAGTGGTGTTTTTCTACAGTGCTTCACAGAAGATCTATTTTAATAGCAGTGTCAGGCCAATTTGATATCTGCACCAGAGGCAAGTTCTGGAGCACTGTTTTGCAATCCATTTCATGTTAGTCTCCTATAAAATACCTTGTCAGAGGAGTACAAATACTTTGCTTGATCTCTTAGCTCAGTGATGAACTTTTTCTCAAAGATAGGATGCTGAGGAAATAAACGCATATATATGTGTATATATATATATATATATATGCGTGTATATATATACATGTATATATACACACACACACAAATAATAATATATATGGTAGAGGTATCTGAAAAACTTAATGCATTTATGTCAGAGGAATCAGGTAGTTTCTGCCCCAGAGATAAAAACTGACAAATGACATTCCAAGTCCAATATCAAGAATTCAAAATAAATCTAGGAAGTCAAATGAGGTACTATATGGCTGGAAAATAATAAAGGCAAGAAGTGATCTCAGCTACAGGTCCGTCAGTCTGATCTCAAGACTAGGTAAGGCTTTAGAAAACTGGGAGATAAATGACAAATGAAATAATGCAATACAAGTCTAGCAAAGTAAGATAATTCTGGTATGATCTACTTTTTCTCTGATATGACATTTACTGTCACACAGGGAACTATAAAAAGTAACCTCTCTAGATATCTACAAATGTTTCCTACCATGCCAAACAGCAAGTTATTATGGAATCAGGAGAATATGGATGTCAGAAGAATTATGAGGTAAATGAGTAAACGGCTGAAGGGAAAGTACAAAATGAGTTACACTAAAAAAAGGAGCTATGAGACTATAAGGCATTTATTCATCAAGTTCCTCACAAATGTACCTTGGGATTAATTTTAATTACACTATTATTTAATGATCTTGACACACAAGTCAATAAGTACTCATGAAGTCTGCTGGCGCTATGCAGTTGGGCAGCACTGTCATTACAAAGGAGGCTTGATATAACATACTGAAGAAAGTCTAGCTGACCTTGAGGACTGGCATAGTAGAAATGGGATGAACTCTTTATTACATAATACGAGTTCATGCGCTTCAGAAAAAATAAGAAGCTGAGAGCTCGCTATCTGGCAACAGTACAACAGAAAAGATGATATGGACTTGTTTAATTCATCACAGGATGCAAGTAAGGCATTGATGAGGGTAGTAAACAAGACAAATACCATAACAAGCATCAGTATCTAGTACCTACAGGGAAGTTATAAGAGGGATATAATAAAGGTAAATAATATAACAAATGGCCCCAGAGAAAGTGAACCGAGAAAACTTTTCATATCTTCTTTTAAAAGAACTTCAGGACATCAAATGAAATTATCAACAGAAGTTTAAAAAATAAGCCCAAGAATATACTTTAAAAACTAGTAAAAATATTTTGTCATAGTGCACTTGACTAATATAGTAGATTTCACTGCATGAATGTATTTAACATGATGTTGCAGATGTCATAAATATAAAAGGGCTGTAAGACTGTGGAAGTGGGTCCAATACCCCAAGGAAAACTTCTACGATCCTACAGTCATGTATTTTTGATGGCCTTTCCAGCATTCATGTCTTTGACCTATTTTATATTTTAAAGTCAAATTCTGTACATATTAATAAAGAAACATAAAATAAAATATCTTTACACTATTTCAAATCTACTCTTACTGGAATTCTCTTTTAGAAAGAGAAGAAATTGAATCGCTGACTTTGCCAGAGAGTGCAGTTATCTAAAAACTGTATGCAGCGTGCTAAAGAGGAAATCATCTACAATTACAGATATTATTTCATAATTTAAAAATACCATTTCTTCTACTACCCTTATTAAAATGAAGCCTTATTCTCATCTTGTCCTTTACAGACCAAATTACACCACAGTAACTAAAGAAGTCAAATGCACAAAATAAAATATCAAAGCATTAAAGAGAGTATAAGTTTTAGAAAATACTGAAAGAAACAACAAATCAGCAAGAAAACTGAGGGACAAAAAGGGCTATTCCCTAAAAGGTGAGCCAGGCATTCTGCTGTATTCTTGTTTGAGTTTCCAGTACGATTATCACATTTCGTTTGGGTTTTAAGAGCCATCTCTCTAGTAGAGCGTTCCTAGGTTTGATTTATATAATAGTCAGCCTCAAGCAGTGCAACTGCCAAAAAGGATGGGCTAGATATACATAACACAAAAACTCGGGGGGGAGGGGGGGGGGGGAGAAGAGGACCTTGTCCTCTACAACCCAACTTGTGCTCTAGCTGCAGAGGAAATTCTTTTCACCACTCTCCAGTTCTCCTCTTTCCTATTTCCAGGCCTGAGGAGCCATAAAGTCCTACAAGGTGCCTCTGACTAAATGTAACTAGTACCTCAACTAGCAATACGTAGAACTTACTATATGCAACGTTATTTCTTCCTTCACTGTAGAAGGTGTTTTAACAGATTCAACATATATTTGCTTTTCTTTTCACATTTCCTCACCTAAGACAGCCCAGTCTCAGTAGTCCATTGCTGACAGAATTTTGGATACAGAGCTCTATCACAGAGTTGTCAGGTTGTGTGTTCTACATAATTGCATTTTTTCCAAAGCAATCTTTTAAATCATTTTCTACCACAGTCACAATACCTGGTTTAACCTAGGGACGCACCCTCTAAGAGGGCATGTACCCCTGCTGCAGACTTTAATACTTTGCTTTGAAGAAATATCCCCGCGATAATGCTCACTTGCAGTATTTTATTAGATGAAGTTGCAAATTTCCTTCCAAATTGCATTGCTTGCAAGTACTCCCACACACGTAAGCTGACAGATGAAGTGCTTACAATACATTATTATTATGAACATGTCTAATGATCCAAAATGCAGAGGACGACTAAACAGTTCTGCAGTGCTCAATACTGTGACCTACTGCTGTCTGCAAAGAGTGCTATGATTTGGAGGTTTGCCGCTATCAAGGTCACAAAAAATATCATGAGATATCTTAACAGGCAACTCCCTTCCCCCTCCCCCTCCAGATCCAGGGGAGATTTAGCCTGAAAAATGAAGAGTCATCAGACTTTGGACCAGAAAATAGAGCTCATATCCAACAAGTGATATACTTCTTTTACCATGAAATTCACACGGCTTCCAAAGATGAGCTGAGAGTGCTGCTTTATACACCTTAAATCTCACCATTTCCATTCACAGTAAATCTTTTATTTATTTATTTAGATTTATGAACTTAAATAAGGCAGGCATCCAAAAGTTCTGGACAGCTTCCTATCAGTTAAAAACACATGGATATGATATTGAATCAAGTATCAAAGTTTGATCACTAAACCCTATTGTTAAAGCACATCACTTATAGTGAAAATTAAGTGGAAAAAAAACAAGTATTATGTAAACAGCAGAATCTATTCATTTTGTCGTGTGGCATTCATTGCTGTATATAGTAAATATAAATATTTAGATCATGTATGTGACAAATGAATATGCCAAGACAAAACTGGAAACAGTTCCAATTAATATTTAATTGAGGGTGACATACAGTACCACTGAACTGTGTGTGGTACAGAGTGGCTCTTGCTGAAAGAAGTGTAGACAGAGGTGGGGGAATTTTACTCAGTAGTAGTACTATAGCTTTTTGGCCACTTAGGTATGTGGAGCACTGATGAGGGGAGGGGGCAAAAAAAAAAAAAAAAAAAAAAAAAAGAGAGAGAGAGAGAGAGACAAGAAAGGGGGCAAAAAATGTAAAGAAAAAAGTGAGACAGTAAAGAGGGTAAAAAAAGAGAGAAGTGAAAGAGAAGGCAGGGAAGAAAAGGAAAAGGGGAAGTAAAGAGAAGGAAAAGGTGGAGGAAAAAAAAAAAAAAGAGACAGATAGATAGATTTCCCAGACCATCTTAGCAGACCTTCAATAGGAACGAGATAATTGTCAGGGCTCAAATAAATTAATTTTGTGGTGCCTTCAAGACAGGTTAATGGCACCCTCTCTAACCTTTCCTGGCCTTCCCACCCTGTAGAGCTCCTGTTCCAAAAACTTTTTGCATGCTTGAGGACCCAGAGCAGTCAAAACTGTAGATGTGTCCAAGATAAAAGCTTAGGAAAAGGTGAATTCATTGTGAAGTTCACACTAATGGCAAAGAGGAATATAGAAGACCTGTAACAGTGCCATAGTTAAGACTTACAAAGCTTACACTTCAAAGAAATTCTCTAGAACAAGAAATCAATAACTGAAGAGACTAATTACTACCAGCAAAACTCTTGGCTTAATATTTTTTAAATAAATTGCCTCCCCTTGCATATTAGCCTTTATTTTTCTCTGTTCTTTTAAAGTTTTGAAACTAATTTTAAATAGGTAACCATATCCATATTCTGTTGAATCCAGGCCTCTGCGTGCAGTAGAAGTGTTGCTTGTTCCTCTGGGCTATAAATTTGGTATAAGATGGAAAGGCTTACCTGCTCAAAGAGTGCATATGGATATTTTACAGCTAGAGCAGAGCCATATTTGAACCTTAAAACACCATTTAGCCCAATACTTCTTTACAGAATACCACAGCACCGTTGTCTCCCTATTCCAACACAAGGCTTTTTGTGTGTGCATACTCTTTCAAGAATGCAATCTGCTTCTGTCTCAGCTTATAGCGACACAGCAAAAACTTGCCCGTCATTGGCAACAAACCTCTATGTTAAAGAAAACTACAGATTTCTTTCCCTTGAAACATAGGTTTCGTTTTTCTTTTGTTTAAATGAAGGCTATAAATCTTACCGAGAAAAGCTCTAAATAAAATAGGATAACAGATTTTGTTATTGTTCTTACTATTTCAGTAAGCCTGGAACAGACATCAATAGATGAAGAGGGTTTTCTGCAGGCCCCTCTATCTCTTGTCTACCTGCCCTTCATTTTCCGCTTGTCTGTTGAGGAACTGTTACCACCTGCATCCCCACTATTATGTCCCAGATTCAGAGAAGTTACTGTGTTGCATCTGAGTGTGAATCAAATCAGGACCAGAACAGAGAGGCAAAAGACAAGGAGTCAAAGATGGAAAGACCATTAAAAATTTAAAAGCAGCTCTGGATGCCCTCCTATCACATGGCCCTATGAGGCTTGAGCAATAAGCAATCCCCAGCCTTCTCCTTTCCCAGACTTGTATCACATCACCACCTACGTTCGTATATTGTCAGAAGCTGGGGTAAATCCAGACATGATTTTAACAGAGGGACAGGCACTGATGCAGCCTTTCCCTTTTAATGTGACAGAGAGCTGTCCTAGGCTAACTGGAGAAAACAACAGCGCACACAGTTCTGTGGTAAAGTCAAGCCTGGGGGGGGGAAAAAAAAAAAAAAAAAAACACACACACACACTACCTCACTCACTATTTTTAATTTCAAGATAATTAAAATACTCCCCACAGTCTTAGAGTTCCCCAGCGTCTCCCAGAAGACAAATAAGATAACCTTCCTCTTCTTTTCATTTTTAAATGTCAGAAGTGTTACACTACAGACATAGATCTAAAATACCAGGTGGAATAACTAGGCCACTACAGAGGACAGAATTGAGGTTACCATCCCTGGGGTTGACCTGTATTGTGAAAAGCCTGTATTGTGACAGCGACATTGTCCCACATGCACAAGGCATATTCTGTTTGCTTATAGTGCAACTATTGATATATAAAACAAATAGTAATGTTCACAGTGTGAAATGAGAGAAATTTTTTTTCGAACTGATGACTACCGAAACTCTGCAAATTTCATTCCTACTAGCTGCCTCTGAAATATGACACAGCTAGAGAATAGAAAGAAGGACCCCTCCCAACCCAGTTATTCCTAGGAACAAGCAGAAATCAACACTTTGAATTTTCCATTTTGTCAAGATAAATGCAGCTGAAGTTGAATGGAATATGATATTCTTATTCCAGGAAATTTTTATTCTGAATGCATTGGTTATAATAAACCAATCTCATGCTTTACAATAATTTTTCAATTGCATACACTTGAATATTTGGATTTGTCTTTATGAAGTTCAAGTATTCATGCCAAAGTTTTACTAGATCATTAGCAGCACCATAAACCAAGTATTTGCAGATTATTCTGGTTCAGAATCATGCAGTTTATGAGCATATATCTCATCCAAAAATTCACAAAAATATCAAAAATTAGCTCAAGTTGGCCCCACAGTTTGACCTGTAGGCTATTGATAACTTCTCTCCAAGACCTCTTCTTCAACTGACTACATGTCCACATTACCAGTTTTGCATAAGTTGCATTTCCATAGTGTAAAGGTACATCCTAGATTATATTCTCACAAGCAAAGCTTTGTAAAGTTAAGATACATGATTGCTGCTTCCTACTGTTACTTTGCCAAAGACACACTGTTATTCTGTTAAAGATGGCAATTAAAAAAATGCATTGAGAATAAAAGGTGACATGGATATACATGTGTGTGTCTGCGTGTATGTCTGTGTTTTATATCACCATTATATATCTACTTTCTTATGTACTGATAATTTGTCTTGGGATCTTTCCAGAAATCAAAATTTTGCTAAAAGATTTGTAGCTTTTCTTACCCTCCCTCATTTATTTCATGGTTTGTTTTCAGAAATACTATACTCATCTGTTCCTCGGAACTCTCTCTCATTCTTTCATCTCCAAACTTAGTTGCTAATAAGTGTAAATTCTTTCATCTCTGCATATGCTTTTGTCAGGACGTCTTACGTACATCTAACTTGTGTAAATACTCTTTGATCTAATTTCTTCATAGCTTTTTAGAACTGGGATAATGAATAGACGAGATCTATTTAGAAAGAGTTAATGTGGCTTCTTTAAAGAGGAGGCCTGCCTTGCAAACTCTCTGGAGTTCCTTGAGGCACTCTACAACTATGAAGATGAAGTATGACTGAGCTGATGCATTCTGCTCAAATTTCCAGAAGGTCATTGATGAAGTCCTTCCATAAAGGTCTTTAATGAAGTTTAGAAGCTGTGGAATGAGAAGAAATGTCTTGGCACGGTGAAATAATTTGTTAAAAGAAAGTAAATAGAGGGCAGAAGTAGTCACATTTCAGAAAGAATGAAGTCACCTGTGCTATTCTCTCATGTTTTGTGCACTGATAAAAGGGTGTTAACATTTGATTAGGATACAAAGTTCTTCAAGCTAGTAAGTATAAATGAAGATCAAAGAATTGCTAAAGGAAAAAGTTTCATGAGACTGGGTGATTGGACCACGAAACAGCAGATGACATTCAATATTGATAAATGTACAGTGAGACATGAAGGGAAAAATCCGATCCTATTCTTAAACATAAAATGGTGGGTTCCGAGTTGATCACTACTGTTCAAGAGCAAGAATTAGGACAGTTCTGATACATAGTTCTCTGAAAACATCAGTGTCTAATAGTTAAAAAAAGAAATGGAAACGAATAGAGAACAAAAAAAGGAAACATCTTTAAGTGACTGCATAAACTCCTGGTTTTCCAAACCTTGAATCCTGTGTATGACTCCAGTCCTCATCTCAAAGAGCACATAGCTGAACCAGAAAAGGTACAGAATGACCATGTGACATGATCAGAAATAGCGAATGGTTTCAGTATGAAGAACAGCTGAGTATCCTATTACTCTTGTAAATGAGAAAGCTTTTACTGAAGAGAAAACTTGTAAAAGTGAAAACTGAGGAGGTCTGCAGGTCATGAAAGGGTGGATATTGTTTACTGTCTCTTCCAACGCAAGCCCTACAAGCCATCAAATGAAGCTAGCAGGATAAAAATTCAAAACGGGAAAAGGAGGTAGTTCTTCATGCAAGAGGCCATAGACCTTTGGAGCTCCTTGCCAAAGGACATTGTGAATGAGAAGTTTGTAAGGTTCAAAGAACAACTGGACATGGAAGACAGCTCTTTAAGGAGTTATTACACAGACAAACAAGGGGAAATGTCCCCTACTCCAAAAAGGGCTGGAAGCTGCAAAGCTATGCAGGAACTGGGAGGCGCAGGTAAGGAAGAAACTGTGGTATGTATCCATTCTATTCGTATTTTTCTTCTCAGGAGCCACTTGAAGAACAAAATATTGGGCTAGATGGACAACAGCCGACCCAGGTGACATAATGGGCCAGCAGAGCTGTTCTGCGTTAAGTCATGACTGACCTGTTTTGTGACAATGGAAGCAGAAAAGATTTTAATACTTCAGCTTCTTCCAAATCTTTGCATTGCGTTCACCTTCTTTACTAAGCAATGGAACTAAAATTTCCTTTGCCTTCCTTTTTAATATCTTTACAGAATGTTTTACTGCTGCTGCTTCTGTCCTTTCTTATTTGCAACGCAGACCCAGCTGGGTCCTGCAAGAGCCCTTCTGCTGACTGCTGGGTTCCAATTAATATCTAATTGTCATATGTCACAAGGTAACCAAAATGAAATGAAGCAACGCGATCATATCTTTTTTTTTTTTTTTTTTTTAAACAGTCAGTTCTTATGTAGCAGTACAGTGGCCTTCAACTTCACTTGCAGTCTTGCACTCTCAAAAAAGAATCTACTTGTCCTACCATGGTTGGGTCAAGCTATACTGAAGTAATATATGGTTTCATTAAGCAGCAAAATTAACAGCTTCACAATAAGCATTGTAAGGGTCACGCAATGCATAAGCAAGTTATAATCTCCAGAGTAAAATTACACATGTAAACACCAAGGCTTCTAATTAATAAACATATTGAGCTAAAGAGCATCCACTAATATACTTCTGAAATAACTGTAGCAATTAAAACTTTTCATTAAACCATCCAGAAATCATGATTTTCCAAAAGGAACGCTACTTTAATGCAGGTTAATTGGACTATGTAAGTCTGATATTGTGGGGTTTACTGCCAGAAGCATTATTAAACTACAGTTTGCAATATAATCATTACATAAAAATGAGACAGCAGCAGTACAAATTCCTAAAGAATAAATGATCATTTTGGGGGGGAGGGGGGAAACACACACTTGATCAGAAGTGTCCAAATGAGCTAAAGAAATGACAGAATTAACCGAGAGGCCTTCTTTTGATGGCAACAAAATTGGATTGCAAAATAACGCAGCCTTCACTAATAAACTGAATTGTCTATGAAGAAAGATCTCCATTTTGACTATTTTCTGTACAATAACATCAAAATGTTTTTCATCTCTTGGAAGCATCGCCTTGTAACACCTAACAGTCATTCCTACCACGCTGAACTAGACCACATCTGATGGTCTCCTGTGGTACTAAACAAATACTGTATTACTGGACCAGTGAGCTGTAGATGTTACTGTAAAAGTGACACATCACTTATGAACACCTGCTATGGTGGCTGTTCTCCAGCTCAGTGGGTAGGATAGTATTACACTTTTGTGCCTGCATTCTTCATTACAGATTTATGCAGGCCACAACAGTGTTTACTGTGGCAAGCTTAAAAAAAGTGCTGTGGATCTAAAATTCCTGTAAGCACATCTTCAGATGTATTTTCCTATGCTGGAAAGGAAACCTAGACTCATTCCTGACTGTGGTCTCTGTCCTGCAGTGATATTCTTTTATGTCTGATCCCATGTAGCAGACCAAACGTATATGTGGGTAACTACTGAATGACTATAACAGTGCATAAAGGTAGGCATGTGTGAAAACCTTTGCAGAATCAGGACCCAAGAGAAATTTGTTAACTATTAGGTACTGTGTCCCTATTGCCAATAATTAGCGACTTACAATCCACCTCATTAATTAGGCATACAGAGCTGGCAATAAAAATCTAACTGAATTTCTGATCCACTTTTAAATAAGAGCACAAGAACAGGCATGAAAAAAGTCAGCTTGAAAAACAGAAATACCCAACTGAGCTACAACAGCTGAACAAAAAGCCAGCAAATCTAACAGTATTACATTAATGGAGAAAAAATATCTCTCCTCCAAAATCTTTTGCTAATGTAAAGAAGACAGAAGATTGGGACAAGTCTTAGTCTGCATGAGTAGCTGGAGTATTTTTAAAGATCTTTAGCGAAGCATCGTCACACTGCTGGTCAGAGAGCAAAATTGTCAACAGAGCTATAAGCCATATTTACAGAAAAATCTGAACAAACAATGTTTTAGAAGGGCTTTCTCCAAAACTCCTAAGAGGAGAGAAGGCTCAGGGAGGATCTTATCCTTGTGTATGAACACCTGATTGGAGGGAGTAAAGAAAACAGAGCCAGATTCTTCTCAGTGGGGACCAATATGAGGGTAAAAGGCAATGGGAACAAACTGAACACAAAAAATTCTGTATAAACATAAGAAAAAATTATTTTACTGTAAGGGTAGTTGAGTCCTGAAACAGATTGCTTAGAGAGGCGGCGCTGCCTCCGTCCTTGGAGATACTCAGCACCTGACTGGCCACTGCCCTGAGCTACTTGGCTCTAGCTGACACTGCCTGGAGCAGGGGAGCTGGATTTAGACAATCTCCAGAGGTCCCTTCCAGCCTCAGCAATCCTAGGACTCAGTTTTGCTAGAAACTGGATTGTAGTGACTTAATTTCTTAATCCTACAGAAAACTCACCGCTTGGGGACTAACTTCTGAAAGCATAGAAAACCTAAGTGGATCTCTGCAACAGAACCAGAAATAGTATCCAGCATTTCATTCAGGTATTTAGGTTTTTTTTTTTTTTTTTTAAATCAGTATGCTTCCACATCAATTATGCTACTATCAAGTTCAGTGAAAAGGCTTGTGAAGTATACTGATTAAGGACTTGCCATAAGAAAACGCAGCATTCCTAACACAAATATTTCAGACGTTTACAGGTAGATACTATGTAAAGCAGCATCCTGTAGTAAGGGGAAGGGCATGAAGAAATGGCCCCAGTAACACTGCTGAATGAGGCACGTACAAGCCTACACATCCTTCAAAGCTTAATTTTGTATATGTGTTAATGCAGTGGTTGCCCACAAAATTGGCTTACATAGATCAGATCCATTTATTCTTTCCAAAGACAGCATTAAATTGAATCATTTAAATTTAATACCCAAAGAGAGTTAAAATGATGGAAAATTAGTAATTTTGATGGCCAATCTGAAATGCCTAGAAGAGGCCTGAGTTTTACATCTAAGCACATACCCTCTGAAACCCAAGTTTTTACAAAGATATTTCAATTTCAAAATCCAGGACTTGGAGAAATCCCAAATCACCAGTCACATTTGGAAATCCTGGCCGCAAGATTCTCTTCCAAACCTCTGAACAATACTTCTTGTTAACTGCTTTTCAACAGCTAACAGAGAGCACGCTCCCCCTGCTCTTATCTTACTTCTCAAGCATTTGTGATGGATTTATAGGACAGAAGAAAGTGTGGGGCATTAGAGACTGCACAGATTCCTTCTCAGCGTTACCGTGGACTTAAGCTTTCAGAAAGTCTTCACAGCAAATATTTCCTTGCTTGCCTCACCTTAATTAATAGGGTCTTTAGGCTTCTGATACATATCATATCCTATAATAATAGGTGGTGTAAAAGAGGACGTAATTGAAGCAGTTAATCTGGCTAGATGCTTTAGAGTGCCTTGAGGGGAAAGTGACATTTCTGAATAACAACCAGTTGTATAAAGCAAATCTAAAGTAAAAATCTTTAAAAACTAATAAAACCAAGGAAAATTTATGTTATAATTTATTCCTCCACTCCGGGCAGATTGGCCAATAGAAGGACCTAAATTTTATTATTTCCTCAAATTATTTGAAAATAATTTATTTCTCTCCCCCAAATTCTCTTCCATTAGCTTAGGTGGGAGCATCCAAAAAAAGAAATGGCCTTTCCTAATATGTGAGATGTTAGAAGGTTCCTGTCTCATCTCATATGCTTTTGGACAGATTACTTCTCAGGTGTTTTTCCTGTTAATTTTACAACTATCTTGTCTCTTGTTGGGTCAAGCACAAAACACCTACTGACGAAAGACAGCACGGCAACTATCATGACTACAGGAACTTGCTACTTGAGCTAAATAATAAAAGTATCAGAGTCTGGTTCTGGTCTGCGTTAAGAAAGGCAGCAGAGAGATTCAAGCAAGTCTGTATAGCGCTTACCATAACGTGATCCCACACTGGAGCTCTTCTTATAATTTGTTCTGTCACGCTTTATTTTCAACTGCAGTGGCAACTTTCCCATCTTCCTTGGGATTGGGATGAAAGAGAACTACCCAGTTGCATCAGTATAATGGAGGAAAATACTTTAGGCCTGTATCTCTAGCTGGCAAATCTAGGAATCAGGACGAATCAAATCTATCTGCCTAGGTCCAGGACACCAGGGTATCCCTGAGAACACAGAGCGTACATGCTTCGCAACCGGATTATATGTTTGTTTTCCGAGACTTCCAGGTATATGCCAACCTAGTCAAAGCTACTGCTTTGTGTATAAGGCAGTGTTATGACAGGGGAGAGAGCAAGGAGGTGGACTATGTACATCTATCTATATATACACTCACAAAAAAAGGGAAGTCAAATCTCTTACAGAGCTAATTTGTTTTCCATGTCCACACACAACTGGTTCCAAGTACTCTGTACACTAAACAATCACTGAGGCTCTGGAAGTAATATGGCACATCTTAAATTCATATAGCAGCTGCTTTAGTTGTGCACTTTTCAAATATAACAGGAGTGAAGGACTACACACCTAAATGGCTTAACATTCTATGATACACTATGTCAGTATTTACTTGACTACAGAGGTCTAAATAGCAAGATGGAATTAAGCAAAGACAAAACAGACTGAAGACTTAAAAGGCACATAAAAAGTAAGAAAAAAAGTAAAGCTAAGAATACAAGTAGCTCATCTCTGTTCTTTCCACATTTTTGAAAAGGAAAAACAAAAGAAAAAAAAGAAAAATGAATTGCTAGATCTTCATGTTAGTTTCATTAGAGTCAGAAGTTTAGAACTCAGCATAAACCTCACTGGAGAGATGATTTTGGATTACCACCTACGTGCAACCTTTGAAGTATCTACTGTTACTGGTTGCTTCTGATAGCATAGACACTGGGGTAATTGCCTTTCAAACATTAGCAGTGGATAGAATTCTCCCACGAAGACCTACACTTCTAAAAACATCCCGTGCTCCTTCTACAATTTTTTTAAGGTCATTCATTTTAAGCATCATGAAGTCCACCAAGATAATAATATAGCCCACCAGCCTAGATCAGGACTGAAAATATTAAAACAGAGAAGAATGCCCTGTAGAAGACAGCTCAAGTAAGGGAGGATAAGAAGAAAAGGTTGGCCGAGATAAGTGCTTGGAGAAGGGAGCAACGGGGCTGAGATAAAAACACTAGGAAAGATGTCAGATTATTTGGTTGATACTTGAATTATCTTCTGCTGGTTCAGATGAAAAAGTAGTTACCTCTAGTAATTTGACTTCCCTTACTCCAGCTTAAGATGAAGTACACTCTTACCGGATGTCTTTTTCATAAAAAGCTAAATAGATGCCTTCCATCATACTAAACACAGAATCTTGCACTTAGATGCACTGTTAAGCATTTGCCAGAATTGAGAAGAAATAAAGATCCTACAAGCATGGACAAAAATGTGCTACTGTACAGGTGAAATGTTAAAACACTTCAAATAATTCAAAGTATGCTTTGTTGTTTTTTATCTTGTGACTATGCAACATGACCTGTCAAGCCTAAACATCTGTTAAGTTACAGATAGCTCTGGCACTTATCTGTCAAATAATGTCCTAGATTGCACTACATATACACTCAATCAATATATTCCCATTACTGACAGTAAATCTTTATTTCCAACTACTTCAAGATAATTAGTATCTTGAGAATATTATGTGAAGTCCTCGCCTATGTTTCACCCAAAAGCATGAAATTTCTGATATTTTTTCAAGAAGCTAATCATTGAAGACTGCCTAGTGAAAAACTACTGAAATCCAACTATTACACCGAAAACATTAAATTTAACTCTTCAGTACAAAGTAAATTGAAGCTCCAGTTTTTAAAGAAATTGGTGAAAAAAGTTATTGTTTCGGTTGCTAGGCTTTCCTGTGAATTAGAAACGGAAAAATTACCAGAAAGAACAGTGCGCATAAATCTTATTTCTGTATCAAGAAGAATGGATTGCAGCAGCTGTGAAGTAAATTTTTTTTATATTTATCATGATTATTTTGAGAGTCATTCTATAGAAATCCAGAATCAAAAAAATATAAATATTCTTGTTTAATGAACTGCTGCTAAGAGAGAACGTCAATATGAATCAAAGAGGAAAAAAGCACAGTTGACACTGTATATACACATCACAGCATGCAGTAACACGGCTCTCATTAGCACGTATACTGTGTTTACTACATTCGACAACTAGATTGCACAAATTTCAGCTTACTGAGTGTTCCAGAAATGCTCATTTTGACTACTCATGATTTATGACAGGCCATCTATATTTTGTGTGATTGATTAGCTGAAACTTGGGAAAAAAATACAATTTCTGAAAAAAGGAAGAAAATAATAAATATAATAATAATAATAAATAATAAAAAGTTACAAATGCTTTTCTTCCTAAAAAATTACCTTTATGGCATAAGCTTACGACATCTGTTCTAAGGGGCAGTTTTCTTCAAAAACATTTCCACAAAACAAAACAGCTGACTGAAAGAAATTTTTCTTCAAAGCTTGAACTAAAACTTCCTTTTAAAACTGGGGGGAAGGAGAGGACTGTGTAGATTTAAAAACACTTCAGCTTATAGTTTTATTGGGTTCTAACAGTAGTTGCTCACCAGGAAATTACAATGGAGTCCACTATTTACTTGAATTTACTCAGCTCTTTTCACACATTGACTCTCAAGCTCCAGCAACAAGCTGTATGGGGTCGGTGAATGACTGAAAACCCACAGTCAAAGAATCAAACAACTCCAGATACCAGCCCCTACAACACAGTAGCTATTTAACAGACCTAAAAAAAGCTCGCCTCTTCCCCTTCCCTGTTATATGAGCTGTAACAGAAGACTACTGAGTCCCTGTAAGTCTCCTAACTATCTGTGAAAGCTACCTCTCCCAAAAAATCAAATTTGTGGTATTCTAGTTCATTTCAATTACCAGTGGTTTTATTTTTCAGAAACTTTTCTGCTATACTAAATTTTTATCGAACTGGGTTGCCAGAATAACGTTACATATTCAGAGAATACTGGAAATCCCATCTAAAGATTGTATCGTAAGTACAGGGAAAGTTAGATTTTTATACTGTATTAACACAGCGGTGCTTCAATGAGGCATGAGAGTGTTTAGACAGTTACCTTTGAAATTTTATTCTTGAAGTACAGGATATAAGACCAAACCATTGCTGATTCATAATACAAAACACTTAAGTACTTCATCATTTATAGTTTAACTTCACTTGACAGATTATTCTTTGTCACTAGAATTCCCTTTGAGGTACTTAGGCAAACTTTATTTCAAACTACATTGTTACTTTGATACCTCTTTCAAATTCAAAGTAGCCAGAGAAGGAAAAGGTGTTGAGGAATAAGTTATAGCCAGTGTCTACAGCAGAGGAGCAAAGCAAATCTTCACGCGTTTCACTCTTGAACTCTATAGACAGTTTTGCACTCTTTGCCAAGTGGATCTTGGCTGAGCTGGCAATTAAATAGAACATCCCATGCCCACAGATTCGCATAAAATGTTAATTTCATCATATATTCCTTTCCTCTTCTTGCTCAGCTTTTCTAGTCAAACCTAATACACTGGGCCCACAGTTCCTCAACTTTCTTTAAACTCCTCAGACTCTTAGTGATGAGCTGACTCTTGGTTGTTTTGGGGAGCTTTCTGTTAAAAACTTACTAATCAGCAGAGAGAGAGCTAGAAGGTAGTCAGTTCAAACTTCTGCTTATATGTAGAAGGAAAGTAACTCTTACAGCAATAATGGGAGTATACAAATGGCCTAGATAACAGTAACCGGCATATCTATTTACTTTCAAAATTTTCCAGATGTTTCACTGCATAAGGTGTTCAGTCCAACCTTAGCCTACACATTATTTGTTATAATTTTTTTTCTAGTTCTGTTCTACAGAAAGAAAATAGGAAAAAAAGAGCAGATTTGTCAGGAAGATAGAAGACAAGCTCTACATTTTGCTGGTCATTTACTTTTAAGCTTTGTTTATTTGCTTGTTGAATGAACAAATACAGCTAAAATCCTTTTTGAATCAAAGTAGATATTTTCACATGTATTTTGACAAATAACAAAAAGGGTTACTTTCCACTGAAAAACAAAGCTGCACAGATTCACAACTCAGATATCTCAGTGTTTAAAAAGATAAGAGGTTTGTTGGTCAACTTACAACTTTCAGCATCTGGCAAAGAAAGTCACATTAAGACGTTGCGACAGTCATCAGCCATTAATTTGTCTCATGGTATCTCTAAGGAAACTGGATTTGCGTACATGCCAGTAGGAGTATTTATCAAGAGCAGAGCATGCAAATACTTCAAAGTTGCAAGTCATCTGAAGCCAAGAGAAGGTGTGCACTGCAAGACGCAGGGTACATCCACAGTGTAGAAACTGAAATCAAAAGCGCACAGTTATAGTGACTCTCCTGCTTGGCCCCATTTACACATTTTGATTCTCACTGCAGAGAAATCTCAAGAGTGCACAAACTGGAATTTTTTTGGATGAAACCAAATCAGAAGATGTACTCCATAAATGGACCTAGTATGCAACAGTTGCTAAGTAATGTTCTGGCCCTGGGGCCAGACTAGAGCTAGGCTGACATAAAACCCTTTCAATGCATACAGTGTAAATATCATGCTCTAGGCACCAACTGTTTTGCTTTGCAGATCTGGTCCTCCTGGACTATGCTTCTCAGTAATGTAGGCACAGCTACAGAGTCTGAGAGCGGAAAACCAAAAGATAAATCGGCTACGTGCTCCAGCAACTCTTACAGTATCCAGTTCAAAGATACTATCATGGCAGTTTGCTACTATTAAACTGACTTCTTTGGAGAAGATCCAGAAGAACTGGCACTCATGGTCCGTCTTCATTCTCCAAACACATCTACCTTCCGCTAAGCCTAAAAGTATCCCACTGCAAGTCAAATGCAAGGCCATTACAAAAAGATATTCCCTATGTTAACGGAGAAATAAGGGGGCCTGAAACATCCTTTAAACATGAAAGATTAGCAATAAAGTCTCTAAAAGCAAAAACTGTACACACTGTGGTCACACACCACGTTTCCTTCCCTCCTGACTAGGACCAGCCTGACAACAGTAAAGGCCACAAAAGCAGGAAGCAATATTCTTTGGCTACAGAGAACCAATATCCCTTTACAAGCAGAAGAAGAGAAGCAATATAACTTCTGACTAACTCCTCAAAAATATAATCAGCATTTCTCTCTCCTTCTGTGGCAAAGTCCTCAACCTGCTTCCTGACTTTCTTTAGCAATATGCTTTGCAATTAGTGTGATTTGTAACATGTGACTTCTTGCAAATACTAGCTACTGTCATCCCATTAAATTCATCAGCAGCCCACGGAGGCACCATATAATCCGTATCGTTTTGTAACTGGACTAGAGGTATCATGAGAGAAGTTTGCTTCTGTTGGCTTGGGGAGGGGGAGGAGAGAAAGGAGGGGCAGAATTAATCCTTTCAACCTCAAGAACATGATAATGGACTAGTTTCAAAGGCAACACTAAGTGCTTCTGAAAGGATTGGTGCAAATGTCTTCTAAAGTTTAGACAACATGTAAGTCAATTCCTAGTTACTTCTATTGTCTACCATATTCAACAGCCCATTTCTAAAGGTAAGTTTTAGTTACTCACTTGGGAAAAGCATAAAATTATAGTTTTGTTAGCATACATACCATCTTTGGAAGCTTACAGGCAAGGTATAAAAGTTCTCCAGTTGATTAATTTCTCTGTTCAACCAGGAGAAGGAAGAGAAAGACAACGATAAATACTGCAACTTGAAGAGATTCAAAAACATTCCAAAGTATTTTGTTTTAATCTTTCTAGCCATCAGGTTAAGTTTTCTTCTCCTGTCTTTTCCAGAGGTCTCATGCCACTGCCTTCTCCTCCAGAATTCTTCTCTTTTGTATTTTCAGCTTTGGCTTCTCTAAAGGTGAACTAAAGAATATCAACAGACAGGAGGAGCTAAGAGGTACACACTTCTTTTCATTCATAATTCGACTCCACATCAGAAGCCATTTCCTTAAGTCATACCTTTATAATTGCAAAAATAAAAATCACTGCATTGTTATATTTTGTTAGGCAAGTCCTGATTAAATAAAAAAAGACCACGGAGCATAGAAGGACTCTGAATGCTTAAGAAAAGTGAAGTAGTGAAAAAAACATATCTCCTGAAATAGCTTCCGAGATCTCTTTTAGTTACCACGCTTGCTTAAAGTGGCAACTAAGTCCATTACCAGGCTACAAAATGAGCTATGTTTTCCTCAGCTTTGAATTCTTTTAAGGACGATATCAAGGCAGAGGGCTAAAATACAGATAATTCAACTTCTCATCTTCTCAGAAATGGCTCTGTGCCTTATTCAGTCTGGTCATTGGTTACAACAGTACATCCATCTTCTTAGTTTGCTCAAAAAGATGTCACTCTGATTGCGTGACCCAGTCAGGCAGTTTACAGAACCATGCACTGCAGGCCAGCAGATGCTGTCCTTTCTTTAGACACTAGGTGGCATGTGTTACGTTCTGTATATGATGCATCAAATACTACCTACCCCATTACCCCTAACAAAAGCACTTAAGTACTATCAGACCTGTAGCCATTTCAACTATGGGCTACTGCGTATGGCAATCTATTCTAATCCTGAAAAAAACCTTTTTAAAGGAGCTTCTATGCAAAGCTGGTTATACTGATAGACCTTCATAATCCAGTTACATCAAATGGAAAGTTAATCCTCTCTATAGCTGCTGCATGTTCTATTGCTACTAAATTCCATGAGAAATTCATCCCGTACCAGTAGGTTCCCCGCCTTTTTTGTTTGCCCTGCTGAAATACAAAGATACTGCTCACAATGAGCGGCGAGGTTACATTTGGCTGCCAAGGATAAATACTGTCTATATCGTATGGTATGTCTCTTGCTTGGGTTACTTGGGAAAAATCCTTACTGTGAGAGCTTCATAACATGCAATAGATAGCTGAAAGACTAACCAGTACATCCAAAGCCTGCAGTGTTTTGGAACATTACTGAAGCCCTGGATTACCTTCAGATGAAGCAAGACGCCAGCACAGAACGTTTGGGGAAATAAGTAGCATTAATAAAAGAAGAAAATGCAACTGCATACGCACCTGAAAGTGATAGGGTATGCATGATAACTTTTTAACCAAAATTTTGGTCAATTCTTATTTTAACTGAACATGCATCCATCCATAGATAAAAGATGACTGCAATACATGACTAAATCTGGAAATGCCTAGTGGGGTTTTCAATAGGTAGGCACTCAGTGAAGACACGTACTGCCAGGTTCATCTCAGGCAAAAAAAAAGGAACATGCTTGTAACTGTCATGAAGAATTGCTTTCATGACATTGACTTTCTCAAACTATATATTCAAGTCTCAGTAACCATGATTCTAGTGTTTTTGAACTCCCTAGCTTCAGTTTCTCATGCAAATTAAAATATAGTTGCATTTTTAAAAATCTCTAAGGCACAGATGAGCCATTTTTTTTTACTGTGATTCCTTGGTGTTTGGAAAATAATTTCCAATGAATAGCCACTGAACAACTTGTCTGTCTTTGACCACTCATCAAGCCATTACACATATAAATAGTACTCTTATTTTGCTAAAACTACACCCCTCCCAAACTGTTTAAAAAGAACTCTTCCCCCACAATGCAGATCTAAGTAGAAGAAACTGAACTTTCCTCTGCCACCCAATATTATATTCAAAACTCCATCTTTCATTCATCTTAACAGGTCTTTCTTTCTCCCTCTAATTGCATCCTTCAGCATTAGCAGCAAAACTGTTTCTTTTTTCATACTTAGTAGAGTAAGGTGTTAAGTAGAAAGTGGGGGCCTGACAGCTGCTCCTACTGCTATGAGCAGCAGGTAGGAATTAGAAACCAGCCAACAGAGAAGCATCTGAAATGAGCCTTTTTTTTGATTTTTGCATCAGGCTGTGTTCCTCTGTGCTGCTCATACAGAAGAGGATTTATTTTGGCATAAGGGAATTCTGCCTCCTCCTCCAAGACTTGCCCCCCAGTCAAATAAAACACAAGTGAATCTGTTGGGCTTTTTTCCCCTCCCCGAGCTTTGTTTTTTACATTGTTCCAAGAGTTTATACAAATGTCATTTGTATTACCACAGCATAGGACTCAGAAGAAAACAATATTTAGCGATGTATAATGTCTAACGACAACTATACTTTACACTAATAAGAAGTTAACTAGGATTTATTAACTCAATAAGATGAATTAGTCTAATTTCAACAATTTCAAGTTATTATGGAGATGCTCATCATCACACCGGTGAAGGGATAAGAAAGGAGGTGAATTCTGCTATTTCTCACTGTGCAATTCAGGCATGCTCATGCTATTCTGCTCCTTTCCCCTCAACAACGAGGGGCACAAAACTCCTTGATATAGGGCTTAATGTAATTGCATCCTCTCTCATGCCTACATCATCGTTCTCCTTTTCCAAAGATACTTTTGCCCTTCTCCAGAAGGCTATAAAACAGCCAAAGCAATAACATTTGATGAACAGACTGATAGATCAGTCTCTCAAAAACAGAGTTTGTTTATAAGTTGCTTGCAATGTTTTCCCTTTGTCCCTTCTCCTTCATCATCTTTCCTCTACAATGTTTAGAGTATTTTCCCCCCTCCCTCTTTCTAGTTACAGATTTGTTCAGTGATCAGGCACTGCAAGGCCAATGGGTTTTTGCAGTTACTCCAAGGTGCTGTATTCAATCTATTTCAGAATGTAACACATCTAGGCATACATGGAAGTTTGTTTAGCACTAACTTCACTCCTTTCAAGCACCTTTTTCTACTTTTTTGTGCATCTTTTTCATTAATTTCAATATGAACAGGATAGTAAACAGTAAATTTAGCATGGCCTTGAACGCCCTAGGCAAGGCTTTACCTGCCAGTTTTGCAGGTAGGAAGTATTCATGATATAAACTGGAATTAAAAAGTGGGGAGACTCCTACAGCCTCCCTGTTCCTTGGTAGGGATTCTACCTACAATTCTGTTGCAGGTAATTTTTCATTTGTGACAGTTTCAGGAGAATCCCTTGATGGAATTTGTTCTCCATCTGAAATAAACTTCAGTTAGATTCATAACTTCGAATTACAGCAAAAGGACTACCAGGAAGACATCCCCATCTCACAGAAAACATTTTCATAACATGTCCTTGAATATAAGAAAAATATGACTAAATACAAATTTAAGAAACAAGAGAGAGTCCAGCCTTTTACCGTACTACTGTTGAACATCCTCCTTCATGCCCCATATAAAAATTCTCCATCAAAAAAAAATAAAAATGTAAAGAGCTTGATACAGATTAGATAGATAGCAGGCTTAGCCTGAAGCTTTCCACCTGACCACTTTAGTGGCATCGAGTTGTCTATTGGTTAATTTGTTCATTGTTTCATCCTTAGGAGAGTAACAGCACTTTTGCGTTGTGGTCTGCTCAGGAGCTAACACAGCACAGCTAGGGAGGAGAATCCGCCAAGAACTATGTCAAAATTTGTTTCTACAAGAACATTACAGAACACTTCTTTAAAGGGAAAAAAGAAGAATTTCTAGTCAGGATGACCACAGTTGTTGCAGAACAAAACAAGTCAGAAGAATATTCCAGATGCTCTGCATTTCTATTACTTTTTATCCACTATGTAAAATTATGGATCACGTGAAGCACTCTCAGTAGATTTGGAATTTCACATTACGTCCAAGTCTGCATTTCTATTGCCACACAAGATAGGCAATGAAATATGAAATATGTCTATTGCTAAATTCCAGGCAGAACATTCTAAAAGTCTAATCATCCTTCTGTTACTTAAGAAATAAATAAAGATCAAGCAGCAGTTGTGAAGTTCTGTATGCAAGAGGAAGAAAGAACAAGCTGCAAGTGACGAAATGGCAAGCTTCTCCCTACCAATATGTTTTACTTTTTAGCTTGTCTAGAACTGCCAAAAATATAAGAATAGGAACTGCTGGACACTGCAATTCACATAGCTGATATACCTCACATAATTGTGGTTTTTGCAGTAGAAAAGAAAGGGAGAATAAACAGAGGAGTGAGGATGAAGAAAAAGAAAATAAAAATATCCACAGTCATCTACCAGCAAAGCTAGTTAAAAATATCATTTCTTTTTCTTACAGAAGTTACCTCTTCACACAAAAAAAGAGAAAGAATAACAACAATCTCAGGCAAAAGAACAAAGCCCCCACCCAACACCTGGTTTGTTGATCATTTTTCACATTTAGTTGTACTGCATTTATGAGACATTTTCTCAAAATGAAGAATAAGGACTTTACTGATATCTGTTAGAAGTAGTCTACATAGACTTTTGCATCCCTTCCAAAGAAAATTCCTTCCTCCATCATTTATTTCTGAACAATGTATGCAACTGTGTTTCCAATAGCATTGCTCAGAAGACTGGAATACAAAGACTCTTTTTTTCCTTCCCTTTTTTTTTTTTTTGTTGTTAAGAATATAAATTGTTACGGATGCATTTCTGAGATCAACAACATATCTGAACAGCATCAACCGGGCGCTAAAAGAGCACCTTGACAATACAACGAAGAGACTGAAGACAGAGCAAACTATTTCAAGTAAAACAACAATTACTTATTAATCTATCTTCTATGTTTGAAAACACATATTAGTTACTTCTATAGAAGGACTGGAAGGAGGGAAGAAAAAGCCTCACATCCTCACTTGAAGCTGATGTTTAAAAAACATTTAGACTAAGTTTCAAATACTGGGTTTCAGAGACAAACAATTACATCATGAATACATGGCTAAAAAACACAGAATGACAATGCCCACTCCCTATCCTGCAGCTTTATGCTAAAATAAACTTTCTTGAAACACATAAGGCAGTAATTCAAGAAGCCAGCAGTAAATTCCTAACTCCACTAACTTCATTAGAGCTATGATTTCATTTACAGCATTCAGCTACTTCTGTGTAAAAGAGTATTAAATAAATATAAGAAGGGAATCAGTGGTCAGATGTGCTGAATTGTGCATTCACCATAGCTAAACGTGCTAAATGTTTGATGAAGGATATAAATAATTAGTACAACGCATGTACATTAAAAAGTTTCTTCTATTCAGGCATGCATATATTTGACATCTGAATTTCAAGTAGCACAATATGCTTTCTTTACTATTTCTTTTCCCTAACTTATTACACAGGTTGATAACCAGGCAGCCATATTATTTTCTTATGTCTGTCACAGTCGCTAAGTGGCCCATTGTTTTACTGTATGCTCTTTAATTCCCTGAACTACAGAAGGGAGCTATTGATGTTCGTCAACTCTTCACTGGGACTGGAATGTTGAGGAACACTACATTATCTATTCATTCACATCTCTATTAATATCATTCTTTCACAGCAGAAAAGCTGTACATTTCTTTCCCCAAGCCCTCTTCATTTGCCTACTCGCACTCAATCTTCTAAACTACTTTTGCTCACATCTAGTATAAACTGGGAACATACAAGGAAATTATTTTGGTGAGGAAAAGATACGTGTGTGTGTGTGTATGTAAAATATGTATTGCAAAATTCACTGCCAGATGGTATGCAGATATCCTGAAAAAAAGCATATTTTAATGACCCAAATAGAAGAGAATTGCAGACAAGAAAATATTAAAGGTACACTGGAGTAAGCATAAGTGCACATACCAAAATTAAAGAATCTACGATGTACTTAGTGTTTGCATTGAAGATTGCTGAACTAAGTAAACTGTAATAAACCTTCTAATAATTAAAGACCCTAACAGAACTTCAAAAACAAGAGCAAAACATTTACCATAAGCTAGCATCACCTTGATCAGACAATGATTTTTTGAAAGACAAAAAAGAGACATTTTGAATAGGTTTATTAAAAACAAAACAAAAACAAAAAAGCACTGAGTACTCCAGAAATTACACTTTAAGAGAACTAGTTTCAATAAATGAAAGCATAAGAAAATTACACCTATCCAATACCTGAGCTTTGATTAGACTACGTTGCACTGGCCTGCATTAATTCCATTCAGTCACTGAAAGTCATCGAGTTAAGGTTAGCATGACTTCATGCAACGTATTTGACATAACAGTGTGATATTTAAGGTAAAAATAAAATTTGAAAGAGTTTTCCAAAGGTTGGCGTGTTCAGCACAGTACAACATGATAGGCAGTGATGAGTAGGGAGATGGTTTACCCTAAACTCATTTTCTTCTAGGGTCAGGCATGTTAAGTATCTTCCAATAAAAGAGGCAAAGAGATCAAAGCAACTAATAGCCTCAGATATTCTACCCACCTGTCCTAATAAAGTATCTGTAAACAAATATCTATCCAGCTACAAAGTTAACTCAAACTCCTCAAAGTGAAAAAGAAAAGCTCTTTTTTCTTTTCTGTTTTCTTTTCCCCCCCTCTCCTTTCTTTCTTTTTAGCCCAATGAGATGACAGTCAGGAGATACCCTGACTATAAGACACAAAGTAATAAGGAAATGCGACACTAGCAAAACATGACTCTTGCCAATAATGCTTTTTATTTCCCATTTATTTTGCTTGGCTGTGCCTAAAATAAGTTTCTCTGTGTGTTAGCATACTACCCTAAGGAAACATTTCAGGACCTGTAGAAACAGCATGAGAGGTTTTGGGTTCAAGCAGAAAAAACAACCCTCACACCTCCCCCCCCCAAGCAAAACAATATATTTTATGCTTATGTGAACCATGATTAGCACCATCTCACTGCAGTACCCATCCTGTAGCAATGAAAGATAATACTGAAATCCATATAGTCAGTAGCTCACAGTTGCTCTTAATGCATTTCCCAGCCACAGAAAACTATTAGAGATACCATTGTTCAGTTTATCAAGTAACAAAACTGGAGTGACTGATACATGACTAATTCTAGATGCATTTGCCTACTTCAAAAAATAACCTTTTTTTTCCTTTGTCTAAACTCAAACAAAAAGCAGACCACGAAGTTTATAGTGATACAGAGAATACTGTCACTGGTTCCATGCCTGTTTGCAACCAGAGGTCAACCTTTAGAATCCTCAGGAAAGGCTAAGATTCCTTACAAGATTTCTAACGCAATACGTAGATTTAAGAAATCAGAGTTCAAGGCTGGTTCATTTTAAAGCTTTGAATTGTGAAAGACTTTAAAAAATCCACCAGGGAAGGGAACAGATGGACAAAATAAAACTCACAGTGAAATTTAGAAGAGCAGTCTAAATAAACACAGTTAACGAAAAACCTTCCGATGCACCATACCATCAATTCTTTTATAAAAATGATAATGAAGACTAACATCACAAGTATTATCTCATTTAGTGAAGAAATCCTCTTTCAATGTGGGAGGGGAAAAAAAAAGTAAGAATAACCGCAGATTAAAATAGCAATTCCATAAAGAGTGCTAAGATGAGGGAAACAAGAAAAAATTTCCAGTTATCTGCTTTGGTTTTAACAAAGTACTGAATTTCTCCTCAATGTCAGATTGGTGTCTTTGTCTCACGAACAGACAAAGTACATTGAGAAGGCCGTGAAATTTGTTCATGCCTTAGGGAAGCTGTTTCACATCTGAAGGACATTTCTGAAGATCAGAGGCAAATGAAGGACAGAATATGTCTATTTCCAGTCAGTCAGAACAGATCATAAGCAAGCAACAAAATTTCATATTAAGACTGCTTGGCAAGAAAACAGTGGGTAAAAGCAAAGAAGGGCATGTGCAAATACACATAAGCACTCAGCCTCCAGATTTCTAACTTTCATCTATTTCTCATAGAGCGTGTCCCAAAGTATTTTTTCTCCCCAACTCAAGAAGAATACAATTTAAACAAAAAGAATGAACAATAACAGGGATAATTTTTAAAAACAGAGAAGTGATTTCTCTGTATTTCTACTCCCTCTTATAAATGCACTGTAGGATTTCCCCTTATTCAGCTTAGTATCTCTCTCTCTAATCCATCCCAAGTGGCCTGGGGACCAATGTGAAGCAAAACCCTCAGCCACTAGAACCACAAAAAATATAACACCATGGACAGAAAACATCAATTAAACCAGTTGTGGTCATTTTAAACACCTGGACATTCAAATCGTGCAAACCAGACTCCAAGCTTAGCAACTCTGCAAGTGAATCTTGGCTTCCACACTTTATAAAAGTACCTCCCCATGAGTAACATATTACTACATTATACATGAGACTGTCAGAAACTTCCTATGGAATACAGGAGGAATGTGTTTGATATTCATATTGCATAAGGCTTTCACACAGAGAAGAATATTTAAGTTGATGCTGTGTAAACATTGTAGAGGTGATTTTAAATAACTGGGTACTCCTCCCATCAATATGTCCTTGTCAGCTCTAGGCAGCTGCATACCAAGCCTGTTGACTAAGGCAGTTTTCTATTCAGCATAGTACTGTCACTCCTAAAAGACACTTCACTCAAAACAGAGGTTTAGTGGCAAAAACTAGACTCTGGATTCCACTCCATGGTCCACCAACAATTGTTGGTGTTTGGGGGATTTCTACCATTTCAGAACTGCAATTTGTCCTTTTCTGGATCTAGTCCAAGTACCTTGGCATTTATATCCTCCAAGTTTATTAGCATAGAGACAATATTTCAGCCCTCCTAGGAGAACTTATGTTTGACCTCAATGATGTTAGAGCACACCATTCTGAGGAAAACATGGCACACCTTAAAACTGGATAGAAACTCTATTATCACAAAATATATCTGTAAAACTACCTAACCTAGCTTGGAAATGTTATCAGTCCAGCTAGGGCAGCATGGAGCTCCAGCAGGCTGTTTTCACAGCTTCCAGCAGGCACAGGGAGTTACGTTGCACTTGGTAAAAGACTAGTTTTACAGCATTCCTTGTTGACTCACTCTATTTTAGGGCTTTGATTTTTAGTGGGAGAAGGCCCTTTACATCCTCTGAAGACAACTAAGGCATTGCTACCTGATGATTCTGGAGTGCAAACGTACATGATTTCCTACTTCTAGAAACACAATAGCAGTATGAATAAATTATGATATTCAATTTTACTCAAGTAAACAACATTTACTGAACAAAGTGAAACTAAACTTTTTGTTTGTTTGTTTTTTAAATCAAGAAGCAGTTAAGTGTTGGTATTCATTCAAACAAGAAGACAAGATCTTCAGCAGTTGCAATAAAATATGAACATTCTCTCCACGCACTTCTGGAAAAGCCTCCAAGAAATGAGTCTGTGACGTTGAGTGAGAAAGCTGTCCTACTGGCCCTTTCTCTGTAAAGTACACTGTGCGAATAGAACAGCAGTCAGATAAGCACAATTGCCTTTCAGAGCGAAAGAGCTACTACAGGAAAAGACGACCTCCTTCATCCCACAAACAAGTGGGACTCTTCATATGTTTTCCAATTTCATTTCTAGCTTGTGAGGTATCTTAACGTAAGAATAAACCCACTAATGTACCCACTAGATGAGAATGTCTATTCTCATCTAGTAATTATGCCATACACACTAAAGAATTTAATCTTCTTGTTTGTGGTACCAAGTTTTTCCTCAATTTTGCAGATAGGTGTGATCTTTGACGTTCTTCTAATTTGATGTCCTGATGACTTTTTAGCAGTAGTGCTGAGATCTATGGAGCTTTTCACAGATCAACAAATTCCATGCATTTGAATTCAGTGAGACCACTGATGAATAGGCTGTTGCATTCCTCAAGGGGCAGAGAAAAATCCCTCACTCTTTCAGAAGTTTATCAGATCTTTTGTATAATTTCTAGGACTTCCAACTTCACAAGCTCCTTTGGTTTGATGCAGACAGCCATCATTTCATCTGAACAAGTTTCTAGGAGCACCTTAAAAATAGGTTGTTAGATGCATCTCAAACCATTACAGTGAAAATTTCTTATATCTTATTGTCATGGATATGCATCATAAACACATCGGTTCAAAATACTGGTTATTTTATTGATACCATTGATGTCTAAGATTCTTCCTCATAATCCTTGGAGACAGTAACTCCAACCTTTTACAAGACAATGCCTTTGAAATATACAGGAAGTTACACTTTTCCCTTTTAATTAGCACACTAACTGCAATATATGCAATTAGGATGAGTTATATATGGCCTGACACCCACACACACAACACCAGATGAGCCCAAAGAGAAAAGCAGATGCACACCGCAAAACACTAATGTTATTCCCCATCTGAGAGCTTTTAAATAGATCAAAATAGAAGTTTGGGAAAATATCTGAAGCCTTGGGAAAGTCACTGAATGTATTTTAACGTAATTAGTTCAATTGAATCCCAAAGTTCGGCTTCAAGTATCTCCTTGCCTTTTCCTCTCAACTTTGAAATCCAAGACTTATTTCAACTCTCTCTCATACAAACGAGGCAAGCAATAAGTGAATTGTGACAATACTCAAGATCATAGGATAAGAGAAAACCTTGACTTGTGACTTTCTGGAAGTAGCTATACCGTTTGTCTGTATCTCTTTCAAGTGCTTTAAAATACCTAGCTCTTGAGGAACGTAAGCCAATCAGACTGCATAAGGAAACTTCACAAATATAGAGGAAAACATTGAATTCAACTTCCATAACACTTATGCTTTCATTAATACTTTTTGTGTTAATCTCAAAGAATTGACAACTGCGTATTTTCTTCTGACATCCAATACTACTCATCCCACAGAACTTCATATGAATAATGTAAACTTTATGTCCCTCTAAGTTAATTACAACGTAATATACCATTAATTCATGCCCATTGAGCTTGGAACTGTATTTCTGAAACTAAGGAAGTTTCGCCTTCCATTGGCTTCCCAGATCTGGCCTGTACTGCCTTCTAATCCTAATTCATGAAGTTAATTTTTACCAGTAATGTATTTTGTATCCCGTATTTCTACCTCACATTCTGATTTCTGTCCGTGACCTTTTTCCTTTCTCTTCAAGTCAGCATAGCTAGCCTAGGTAAATATTCCCCCATGCCTACTTCTTCCACGCTCTTCAACTTTTCAGTGATTTCTAATGTGGCCCAATTAACAACCCATGACAAGGCACTTCTTTTGCATCATTAGCTCTAAAAGAGTTCCATGGCACGTTTTGTTACAGAGATTACTTGCCAAGGCAAATAACATGCTGCATACCCCTATTTGCCTGCAGCAACAGCACAGTTCTCAACGTTAAGCTATTTCAGGCAAAGAATCCAAACTGTTCTCCCTCTGCAACTCTTCACAAATTAACACTCAATTTCTCCTTTATTCTGTCTAAGGTTGTTTTCACAACTACAGTAATAGAAAATTCCAAGGTTTTTAGAGGTCCCCAAAAATAAAAAATACCTCAAAAGCCTGAGAATAAAGGCTAGATCCAAGAGGCCAGGCACTGACAACAGCGCCCTGATTTTCAAATGTATCATCAGGATTGCAGTTGAATGAGAACTTCCGGGTACGTAACTGTTTATGTTATAAATTGCACTGTACTACTTACCAGAAACACAACTTCAGAAACTGGACATGCAGTAGAGTTACTACTAGGATCAGAAAAGAAACACAAGTACACTTATTTTTACTTTTACTTCTACTTTTCATCTCCACATACGGCCTCATGACATTTTACCTGCCTTCATCTTCTCTGCCTGTAATTCCTGTATTTTTCTTCATGGATCTTTGTCCATCTGTTCCTCTTTATTTTCCTCTCTTCTACTTTCTCCCACCTATCTAGCAGTTCTCAATGTAGGTTTTGCTGAGCTCTGTTAATGTCGCGTTAGCAGAAAGTCCTAGCAGGAAGGCTAAAGCCAGCTCCAGCACTAGTCAGTCGCTGCACTGACTGAAGGGTAAACAACCCATTTTTCTCCTTGGTTTTGACTCTTACTGGTTTTCCATGTAACCATCACAACTGTTACGCTTTAGACCCATCATTAGAAACCTGCTCTGTTTCTCCAAAGCCCTAAACACAACTCTTCCCAGAAGATAAATTCAATGAGAATGGGGGGGGGGTGCAGGGCACATATTTTTACATATATACACATATATGTACACACACACCAGACTGCATGTTCACATTCTATTTGTGGCTTACAATTTAAATATAACAAGCATAAACCAAATTATGCATTTAGTACCATAATACTAATACACCATTGCCAAGCTAAAGAGATTAGAATGGAGTATTCTCAAAGATTCTGTTACAACGCTCTTTAATTATTGGCCAATGGATGATAATGACATTTCTACTACGCTACCTGTCCTGGTATGTTCTATGTCAAGTTATTTACTGTTATACTGTCACTGAATTTCATGAGTTCTCTCAACAGCTGACTGAATGAAAGGACATAATCTGTGTTCCCTTCCTACCTGTCACTCTTTCTGTGTCATGGAAAGTGCAGCAGAGGAAGTCATTTCAAGTGTTTTTCACTGTCATGATATAAAGCATTTGCTTCTGTACATTGCCATAATGAGGGAATTTATTTCTTATTCTTAGAGACAGAAAATGGATTATTGCTCAGAAAAAACATCAGTTAACAAGGAAAATCAAGACCATTTACTGTGTACACTCAGCCATTCTGCTCACTGATACCTCTGAGATTTTTTAGAAGCCCTGCTTTCCATTATATTCAAGTTAGACTAAATATGGGATTTAATTATACTCTTAAGTGAGATGGGATTATATAACATCAATCTCACACTAGGTATTAAAAAGAAAGATTGCATAAGAGACTTAATTTTGGCTACATTTTGGGGAGGGAAGGTTTTTTTTTTTTTCTGGTCTTGAAAAACATAGCAAAGTAATGATTTCCTTGAGTATTAATGCGAAGATCTGCATTGTACCAAGCAGTGACAACAGTTTAAGGAAATACGATGGCAGCAATTTTTAGCTCTCTGAATATTAATAGCTTCATTTTCAATTCATTGTCACTGTCACATTATGTAATTGTGGAGGCAGTTTCTACCACCTACATAAAGCAGGCATATTGTGTCCTTACTGGAAAAGCATATCCCAGGCACATAAACTGATGGAACCAGGAAAAGCATCCGTTTAAGGTGGGAGGCGGAGGGGGGGAATTAGTTTCTTTATCTTTGCTGTTTGAATACAACAAAATTCCCTGAGAGCATCCCCTTCACTCAAGAGCCTTCTCTGACCTTCGGAAGTGTTCTTGCATACATTTAAGCTGCAAACCTGACTGCTGTTAAACAACAGTATTACGTTGTCAGAGGGAGAGAATAGATGTCACCAGCAGATCATTTCCTGTTATCCTTTCAATAACAGCACTTGACATCAATTCAGGGTGTAGGCACTTTGCTGAGGCTGCTGTATAGTGAACTTTCTAAAGGGGTGCCAAAATAATGCTGCAGAAGACAATAAGTCAAATAGAAATATGACACTTATTTAACAGACACCAGTCTGCAGCATTTGCAACTTATTACACCAACCGTAGAGAAAAAACAGATGAATACATTTATATATAAAGTATGGAAAAAGAAAATACATTTAATCTTCTTCAATTTTATCATATTCAAAAATTCACATTATTCTTCTGGGTTTTTATTCCTTCAAATTAACTACAGATGTGCATGTGCATTTGTATGGAGCTTCAGGATAACTCACTACCCAAGATTTCATAGCCTGTCACTGTCTGTATTCAATGGGGGAAAAAGACCATAGCAGAAATAAAATTTAAAAATCTTAAGGCTAGAAACTGCTACTTGTGACTCCAGGTGAAGGATAATCTTCAGTAATCTGTGTGGGAGATACTGATGCTCTTCTCCCTAACTCACAACACTGACTAGGTTATAACAAGCTGAGTTTTATCCTGGGAGCATTAAATTTCAAAACTCTGTTAGTATTGAGACTACGTCCCACAAAAAGTCAATACCTGGAAAATGAAGAGTACAAGGAAGATGCATCTGAGATGGCCTGAGACTCTAACCAAGAGAGGTAGATTTCTGCACAGCTGCCTTCATAGATTGGTAGAATTTCACTTAGTTTTACCTCTTCATCATATACAGTTTGTACCAGGAACTGGGTCAAAGTTCTTCAGTAAAGAAATAGAGAAAGATCAATGAACAAACACAACAATCACAACAGGTATAGGAAGAGATCTGCATCCATTAAAAACTGGCATGGTGTGTTGGGGGTGGGGGAAAAAGCAGAGAGAACTCTTCCAGAAAAAAATAAATTCTCTCCTTCAGGCTCTTCACTTCATAGTGTAAATCTAGATCTGAATCTTATGGGGTGGGGAGGGGGGGCGAGGGGAGAGGACAGAAAATCACAAAGGTCATGCGCAGCCACAAAGATTTGATGACTAGGACAGAGTTTAGGACTAGGGACCTCAATTTACCGCAGTCTATTTTATGTGCCTGCCAGGGAAAATCTGAAAGCAACTCATTCTAGACACAGTGAAAGAGACTTAATTACACAAGGACTCTTCTTCAAAGAAAATAACCAGGTATCTCTTTCTGGAAGAAATTTCTCTCTTGGTTTCTCCATTTCTTTTTAAAAAAAAGGAATTATATTGAAAACTGTCTGCAGTTATCTGCATACTGTAAGAAATTTTTTGAACTAAAAACTTCAGAATCACTAATAAGCACAATCTGAACAGCTGTCTACCTCATATAAGCGATTAAAGGAAAACAAACTTATAAGCAGGGGTTATTTGCCTCTCAGTCAAATTTACTTATATTTCCCCCTGCACATGGAGCAGGATAATCACAACCTCTGCAAAACACTTGCATGGTTGTATGCAGGATTACTTTGATAACTATTATCTTGGAAGGTATTCCCAACAGAGAACTCAAACAAGGGTTAAGTAACATGCTATTGCTTACTTATCTATATAACCGTACTGTTCAAAAGGCACAGCCAGGGTCAGAATATCCTTCACAGCAGACAACATATGAATAGATGAGCAGATCCTTTCTCAAAAGCAAATTAGCGTCAAAACACAGAAATACTTCAATATATGATGACCAAAATAAAAAGGTAGGCAAACCAATGCCAGCTATAATAAAAATAAAAGTGTTGTGTGGGTAGCCAGAAAACAAGGTGATGGCTTTGTATATTGTCTGTTTATGTTACAAGTAACCTCCCTTTTCTTTTATACGATCATCTAGAAATCTGATTTTGTCCCTGCTAACCAAAGGAAGATGAAACCAAAGGTAGGTAACACTAGAACATAACTGCCGCAGCCACATCTCTCAAGTGATTTGGCAGGGAGGGGGCGAAAATCAGGTTGACATCAGGTGGAAATCAGGGGAAAACAGGGCCACTCCAGCAGGAACGTGCAAGCAACAAGCCACTGTTGCATCTCCAATCCCCACTCATACGCGGAGGCCAGCATATGACGATTCCCAAATACAAGCACATAAACCTCCAGTACAGTTAAGAGGGGAAGAACTCAGAGACTACTGATGATAAGGGCAGAGGTTACCTATTGGATGTACTCTGTTGTGTCTTTGCTCACAGAAACATCAAGACAAGAAGATGACATTATTAACCCTTTTTCAAATAGCCAACCTAGGGAGAAAAAAATACACATACATATACATAGATATATATATCTTCAACTTGAGAGAAGAGTGGGTCAGCACATCCAGTAAAAGTGTTATGACTAGCTGACATACACTGGACAGTATTATAGAATATTTTAGTCAAATAACAGCTTATTACTACTCCTTTTTCACTGAAATTTAAAAGATATGTGAAGAAAGATAAAGGCAATTTCAGGTTCTTTCCGTGAAAAAGTTATTATCTTGCTAAAGCACATTCAAACATACCCTTCTATAATTTTCCTATGATACTAATTCCTAGAGCTCTAACCCCATGTTTCCTGAAGAAAAAATAAAAGCTTCCAGAAATTCCCATTCATTTCAGTGAAATGAGGATCATAACCTACAGAAACATTAACAAAAGATGTACTGGTGCAATACACCACATAATACATCCATATTAATTAGAATTGAAGTGTACTTACACTGTTCAATTAATTACTCTGCAATTAAAATTACTCATTTAACTGGAAGCAAGAATTAAATTGCCCAATTATAAAACAGAAAAGACTAATACATTTATTATTTATTTATTAGCAATCCAAGACAATAAATTTAAACTGTAGGACTCTTAAGATGCACTTGCATACATGGAACTGAGGTAGTTAAATGACTCAGATTAATTATTTATGCCTATGCTTGTAGCAATTCTATTCACATCCATATTTGGACTGCACTGGGAATGCAGCAGTTTTTGCTGCTCTCACATTTTTTCATGTAATTACACAGCATTTTCAGATAAGTATTTCAGTGTGCTAGATGTTTATATAGACTTCCATTTAATTACAGGGACAGAAATTATTTACATAATAAGCCCAAAATCTGGTTCAGACCCCATGGGGCTTTGAGATAAGAGGAAGTGGAGATTTCTCAAACAGTGAGATGACAGCCTTTGGGAAGCATCTTTATAATCTAAGTTCAACGGAGATGGGAAGAAGTGGAAGCAACCACATCTTGTTTCAGTACCAGTAAACCTAGTACCTCCTCATACTGGATGCAAGCACAGTTCCTTTATTATTGTCCTAACAGTAAACATACTAACATAGTACTTGCAATGCAAAAAACACAGACTTCCTTGTCAATGCACATGTCTATAGGTGGGAAATAGAGATGAATAATTCCTACAAGAGACTGAGAAAATACTGAGAAGATACTGAGAAAAAAATAGGGATGCAGGAAGTGAGAATGGAATTTTACTAACAGGCTATTGGTTGGTGAATTCTGGAATTTTACTTTGAGGTTTTGCTTTCATTTCAGCTAAGAGAACACATTTCCAAAGATTTTTTGGGTGTCCAAAGTACAGACAGGTATGTAGTGAATCTTCCAACACCAACCAAAGCGTTGGGTACCTAACCTAGAGACTTTACAATTTCTATTATTTGCATCAAACTCCCTAACTCAAAACACTTTTACAAATTAAATACACTGGAATTTTTGTTAATGGCTTAGCAGATCACATTACAGAAGCAATAGATTACAGCTCCTTTGCTTAGGCTCTTTTTCATTTCCACAAAGGAGACAGAGGCAAGAGATAAAAACACTACTCCTTGAGAAAGCCAGGAAGCATGACAATGCACCCTCGCAGGGAACTCGCTGATCCTCAGAATAAGAAAACAGATTTGCTTGCAGAGAGCCTCAATGGGCAACCTAAAGCAGGATGCTTGCAACTCAAATCACAAGTCAAGCTACCGAGCTTGCCAATGCTATCAGTGACACCCTGAGAGATTTAGCACGCAGCACCAGGACTGCCCAAAGCTGCTGAAAAATATGTCTACATAGTAGCTAAGACCATTAACTTTTAAGATCCCAAGCACCTGAAAGAGCATGCCTGCACTCGCTCTTTCTCACAAAGAGCCACATTCAAGCCAGCTACATGAAGACCTAAATTTAAAACCACAACCCCACTCTGGCACCCACTTACCCTCTTCAAGACTGAACAGCAGCCAACACCCTACTTAAAAATAAATGAATAAATAAATAAACAATTTAAAAAAACCCTTTTAAGGCTCCCGAAGACCTAGCACAACGCTGCCGCTCCCCCGGGGCAGGCGGGCGGACGCGCCCCCGCACTCAAGCCTCACACCAACGACCGCGGCAACACCACCAACGGCCAACACCGCCCACGAGGCACCGCCAGCTCGTGCTCTCGCGAGAAGAGAAGAGAGGCGGCGGGGCGGGGCGGGGCGGCTGCCGGGCGCTGCCGGCTGCGGGAGCGCCGCCGCCTGGGGGGGAGGGGCGCGCCCCCGTTGGCTGCCCGCGGCCGTTGGCGGCGCAACGGCCGTTGGCGGCGCGGTTCAAACGGCAGAACCGGCAATCGCGGGCTTCAGTTTCTTCAAGGATTTGCTTGGTGGGACCCCACGGACAGATGCGTGGGAGGGCGGAGTGGCCCACCTGGCTAACGCAGGAGAGCCGCTGCAGTGCAACTCAGGGCCCAACCCAAAAGCCAAGTACAGAAAAGGGTGAAGCAGGGGACCGCATGACAAACAATAGGGAAGAGGCTGAGGTAGTTGGTGCCTTCTTTGCCTCAGTTTCTAATGGCAAAGCTTCCCCCCAAGCCCTAAGCCCCCCAGCAGAGTCTGGGAGTGAAGCAGTAGCCGCAGGAGAGAGAAAGGGTTAGGGGCCACTTGGACATACACAAGTCCGTAGGACCAGATGGGACGTGTCTAAGGGTGCTGAAAGAGCTGGCCAGTGTCACTGCGAGGTTGCTCTTTGTCCTCTTTGAAACATTGCAGCAGTCGGGGGTTGTTCCGATGACTGGAAAGGGGCAGGTGTCACACCCATCTGGCCTCTGCTGACCAAGTTCATGGCAGAAATACAGTAGATCCCAAATATGCAATGTTAGAGCTGCTACAAATTGGCTGTAGAACTTCAAGCTCTGATCTAGCAGACATACAGCTTTAAAAAGTCTATAACGTAAAAGGCTACCTTCTGAGACGGTAGAAGATAGGCTTAGTACCCTTATCTGGTAGAAGACAGGTTTAGTACTCTCATCTGTGAGTAGATTCAAACCTGTAAGTTTTTTTTCATGTATAGTGCCTGAAATACTGCATTTCCTCACTTGATACTGAAGTTCATCCTCACTTTGGCTATGTTTACAAGGATTCAGGATAGTCACTGAGAAAAACTTTTGGCCAACTGGAGAGTTACTTCAAGGTATTCATGGAAACAGATGTTCCCTGCAGCTAAAGAATAGTTAAAACTGATTCCGACATCCCTAATTAGGGATGTTACTGATCAAGCATGGACTAGCTCAGCACATACATGACTGCTTAAGGAGATGTTTTTGAAGGGTCTGATTTTTCATCCAAGGTTCGAAGTCTTAGAAAAGACAGAACTATGGATTAAAAAACAACAAAAAAGAAAACAACAAAAAAGAACTTTTCCTGAGTTAACAGTCATTAACACAATCTGAAGAAAAGTCCCCAGCAGCTTTAAAAGTTGAACCTAAAATGATCAAAAGAAATTCTGGCCACTCTTATAGCTTTTGAATAAGGCCTTCAGAGTAGACGGTTGTAAGGTCCCTGAAGATTTTCAGCTGCTTATCCCAAAAGAATTCTCAAATATGACATTTGGACAGCTGTGTGGATGTAAGAATAACTAGGGATTTGTTTGTTTTCAATTCTGGAGATGGCAGAGAGGTCTCTTAATAGTTCATTACATATAGAAGAGAGGGAATTTTTTCTAGCTCATTCATCTAACAGGAGAAATGTTTTCCAGTTCCACATCAGTGAAGAAATTTTGCAGTCTTTTATCTTTTAACAATTCATACTTGCCGTATACTGAATTTCTTATTAATAATTCAGATGAATGACAGCTTAAGAAGGATTCAATACTGTAAAAGCAATAGGTACAATTCTCAACTCACTAATTGCTTTTGAAGCAATGTAACTCATTTTACTTGAAAGATATTACTTATTTACATTCTATTGAGAAGAAAGCAAATCATGGAGAAATGCTAAGTGAAGTAAGAAACTGATGTTACTCTCAGAAGAGATAACAATTCACTGCAGAATCTGTAACCTTTGTTGAACTGAATGTTTGGCGTCTTTTTTTTAATCTTCATCTGATATAAAAATATTCAAAACATCTGATGAGAAATGTTTAATAATTTCCTTATTAGGAAAAGCAAGGTTTTTTTTTTCATAATTGGTCAAAGAAAGACCCTTCAAAATTATTTTTAAGGGAAAAGGCTTGTAAGTTTGTCCCATGACTGCCTTGCAAGCTCAGTAATTTTTGTATAGGATCATCTTTAACTTTCAATGCTGGACTTTTGCTTTTAGGAAGGGAATGCTTCCTAAATGCGATTGAAGCTTACAACTCTTCGGACATCCAAACTGAATGCTGGTTGTACAGGAGCAACAGGCAGGACTGCAGATAGGGGCTCGCAGAGTGGAATGTATTATTAGAAAAGTAGAGTATATTTCTGACAGACATGAGCCTGCAGGCAAACAGTGGGAGACCAGTAAGACAGAAGGGATTGAGAAATTCATAGAAACAACTCGCATCTGTTTCTGCAATCAATATTTCTTAAAACAGGAGACTACTGACAATCCAGGGCCATTTGTGATGATATTATTAGAATGCTGCTGCAGAGAATAAAACACACCTTCAATCATAGTTATCCATCTCCTCTACACATCCTTATGAATCTACATTTAAAAAAAAATTATTTCTTTGTCAGCCTGCAGGGCAACTCTGAGTTAACAAGCCACTGACGACCCTGCCCTCCCTATAGGTAGCTCTTCATGTACAAAATTATGTTAATTATCAGAAGAAGCGACTGCATTATTGAACAATATTTTTTTTATATAAGAAGAACATTAGATAGATTAAATTTGAAGAAAGCTACACATTCAACTTATAAGGGTTTGGGAAAGCAAGAACAAAGATAGACGATGTCCATCTGGAAATATATAACCTATGCTGAATAGCCATCACTAGTACCAACAGAGCTTCTAGAGGAAGAGGTACAAAATGCAGTGAGTTTGGGGCCAGCAAGGGAGAGCAGAAAAAGCCATGAAGCAGTTAAAGAACTCTTCAGCTTATGTGCATACAATACATTGCTGATAATGTCTTAGAAACTGAAGGAGTGTTCCTGTGTCCTTTTTCCTTAATTACACATTTATATTATGCATCTGTACTCTTGCAAGACAGAGCAACATAGAAATCTGGCAGTTTGTAGGCATATGTTACGGTGCTTCTCTAACTCGTAAAAGATGAACACATTTCTGCTTTATTTGCTGATTTAAGAAACAGAAGAAAATTGTTCTGTAGATGATAGCTGGAAGACAAGGTTCTTTATGATTTATGTGATGGATTCAAAGCTGCAATTTGCAGTGAAGTCAATGAAACACAGCATAGAAAGATACATTTGTTAATAAATATTTGCAACAGTATTTAGAAAGCAAGACTTGTTCATTTTTCTTTTTTCTGTAGTTATAAGGTTATGTTTACTTCAGAGAAATATCTTAAGATTTATAATTGCAGAATTTTCTCAAGGCTGCACAGCTGTTAGAAGCCTTCAGAGAAGAAGGTCTCTCATAGTTTGAGACCAAAATGTTGCTGTGAAAAACATGCTCAAACGAGCGTTTCAGACAGAAGTCTAAGCCAGTGCATCTGCATTGTTTAATAATAGCAGTGGATAAAGAGCTCTATTTCATCCAAATCGTGTTACTAGGTATCACATAAAGTTATAAGCCTAAAAGAGCTGTAGATCTGCTATAGAAAGCATGTAAAAACAATAGCCTACTACCACAGAACTTCCCCTATGCTCTTCTCTGACCTATTAATGTATGGATTATTGGGCACTAGCGGAAGATCAAATCATTTATTTCCTAGCCTTTAATTAGCATAGAAAACTTCAGACAGGCAATAAAACTGAAACTTCAAAATCACATTGAAATAATATTTTTGGATGTACCAATAAGACCAGAACTGTTATATGCATAAATGGCAAGCACAAACGTAGTTCCCAATACTGGCTATAGTTTGTCTCTCATTCTCTTCCTCCTAAATATCTTAATTTAATTTAATTTTACATGAATACACTACCACCCTCCTATTTTACCGTAGTGACTCTCTCACTCTTTGGCTTATGTCAAATCATAACAAAATTGCCAAAAAGGGACAAACAACAAAAGGTATGTATTTTTTCAGTCAGCCAACTTTACCCTATCAAGCTGATCATCTGATTTAACAACAGCAAGAAATCATCCCATAGCAAATAAAAAGCAACTGTCCTACTTCCCTTCCTTTAAAGTAGCTCTAAAAAGAAAAATCTCTAGTTCAGTCCTAGCTCCAGCCAAGTTTTTAAGATCTGTTTTCACCTCTACCCATCAAAACTGCTATGAGCAGTTTATTTACACCGTGTGTCATAAGTGAGTTTTCCTTCTCAGATACAAGCTAAAGACATCTCCCTGACAAATAGCTTCTAGCCATGTAAATTGTCCTCAAAAAGGGTGTTGTTGTATTATGAGATAATCAGGTCATCAATTCCAGTTGTATGCAAAGGAATTTTAACTTCGGTAAGGCACAGCTGTGTGCTCTGTTTTGTGCTCACCAGGCTAGCTCTACTTCTTATGGGCTCCTCTTGGTAAGGAAGTGCGAGATGCATACAGAAAAGTCAGACTGACTGCCTCTGGAAAGAAGGGTTCCTGCCAGGACTCAGTTCTCTGTCAGAGCCTTCCTAGAGAGGAAAGTAGCTTCAGCATTTCTTTCTTTTTGGGCCATGTATAATATGGTTCACCAAGCCAGGCTTTGACATCGGATACAATCGGGATTCCTGTTCAGATCCTACTTAGCTGTTTTTTCAGGTTTTCCAATGTCAGTCTTCAGAGGCTTCCAAAATCATTAGTGGTCACTCTATACCATGGTATAACATCCTCAACTGGCTGCTCTAGTCTCACCATAATCCTAGATTGCTACCACATCTCAGGCAGGAAGCCTGAGATACTCTTGTCAAGTAAGCACTCAACAGGCTGGCTCACTGCTCAAGAAATCACAGCAACTAACTTGGAAATCAGTAAGGTCAGGTTTGGGGCCCATTTTCATAAGCCTGCTTGACATGGAGGTCTGGCCTGAGGCCCTAGTAGGTTAATTTCTCATCATCTCATGATGAACATGAAAGGGAATAAAATGTTCCCATGTCACTCAGTGCTCTTGCACTCGCTCTTAGATCGCCAGCTGCTATGCTTTCTGCTCTGAGGTGTCTGCTGCTGCAGGGTTAATATCCATTTTGACGTCTGATCTAGGTCCTCGTTGTAACAGAAAAAGACCAGCGTGCCTGGATTTTGCAAGTGTTTTCTAATACGTGTGAGCACATTGCTCCCAGACGAAGGACAGAGCACTACTGAGTGCTAAGTCAGGTGCCAAAGGCCAGTTCTGTAATTAGCCGTTACCCATTTTCCTTCAAAGCATCTGTAACGCTAGGGATCAGCAGCAGCAAAGAATCCACAGAACAACGCCTTCTCATTAGTACTACTTTCCCTAAGGGAGGATTAATAAAGAGACAGCTGGTTCTCATGTGTTTCTGGCACCAATCAAACTGCTGTCAAGGGAGGACAGACTAAAGGTTTGCCCCTGCTCCATCCAGCCAGAACACTACTGATTTAGGTGAAACTGAATAAAACTGTAATAGACAAAATTTCTGTTTTGGCCCAACGTAAGTTTTATATTCATTATCACAAACTCTTATATCAGTCTGTTCTGAATGTTCATTTCAAACGTTGCAGTCATACAATTCATTCTGTTTCCCACAAGAGGTAAAGCTTTTGACAGGTTTATCACAACATGCATCACATGACCACAAGTTCTATGTTCTTAGCCTTACGCTAGCATTGGAGGTAGTATTTCATAGAATTTTCTCTGGATGAATTTTGCTTTATTTTTTACTCATTTAGTGTTCCAACTGAAATCATACTGCATTATTTCACAGCAAGTTAGTATTTTCTGTTGTGAACAAGAACAAAATATTCCTGATACTTCTATTCCTTTATCACATTTTGCAGACATTTCAGCTATTTCAGAGCATTACTTCCTCAATTTATATTCAGCATATCTATTTTCAATATGAAAATGAGGCCTGGTATGAGAAATGCAACATTTCCTCTTATCCACCATATCCTAGAAAGAAATTATTTTTTATTACCACTGTGTTAAATATTTATATATTGATGTAGTTCCCATTTTTGTTATACTAATTTTCTGAAAATGGACTGCAAGTCTATGAATAAAAAGATATATTTAAACAGTAATGTAATTCAAGCATAACTGTTTATTTGATTTAGGTTTAATTACATGAAAAGTATGTTAAAGTGCCTGATTAAATGTCAGTTGATTTTCTGAACAGTGTGTTGTTCTCAACAAACTCAGCAATGGAAAATTAATAGAAATGTCCTCACAAAAGAATTTGGTGGAACGTTATATCTGTCTTTGCATAGTCAAAGTGTAAATGAAAGCATTGCTTTTGTTCAGCTACATTCATTTCAGATTTATTTCAGACGCAGCTTATTCATCACCTTGAAAAGTACAAATCAGTTGGTGATGATATTTAAAACAAATTTCCTACAGAAAAACTGGGTTTAGTTGTCATACTACCTATATTTTGAACATTCCAACATGGAAAATACTTCTGACAAATTTTAGACTATTACATTTTTGTACTGATCTGATTTTTCCATGGCATGAAATCTAATGACTTTTCTGCTTTGGGGAGGAAGCAGCTTGAAAATTTCCCAGGCTCTTGAGGCTGTGATATTGGATTAGTTTCAGGAGACTAGTAGGTTAGTTTCTGGCAGGGACTTTACGTAAGATGCTAGCTAAATCAGTGAGACACTTTGGGCCTCAGTTCCCCCATCTGTTATACTCTCTTCTACTGAGACAGCAAATGCTTTCTTTGTGAACATGCGGCTTCCAGGAGAATGGATCCCCCCCAAACTCAGTTACATTCTCTTGGAAAAGGAGTCACCTTTTCCTTCCGTTTGAAAGTGCCTTCCAGCAGCTCCTTGATCTATGACAGGTGGTGTCAGGCACCACCACAGCACATAAAATAAAGAATAAAACAGAATTTATTTGGCCTCTGTTTGGCCTCTATGCCCTACAGTATTATGATTAATGAATAACAGGATTAAAATCATTTTAGCTGCAGTTCTCCTGTTCTTTCCTTTTAATCAATCATCTAAAACCCTTCAGAATACCAAAGCTATGTATGTATAGAAAGCTCTCTGTTTCTTTACACAGGATTATTATTAGGTTAGCAGTTCTCCATTTCGTAGATTGCTTGGACACAGTTGCAATCTTTTCAGATTCCACTGTAGTGCTGGTACATAAAGGCAAAACAAACATCAATCATAACATTTCATTGGATTGATAAGGCCTTAACAAGCATCTAACTGGAGTTGAGGCTCCCTCCAGACATCAGAGGGAAAACGTAGATAGAAATCCCTGTCTAAGCTGGCAAATAGTCCCTTTTCAGTTTGGGTATGGACCAGACAGTAGTGAAGGAAGTCACAAAAGTAAGTAGTAAGCTACATCCGTATGCAGGATATTGAGGACACCTAACACAGCAGACTCCACAAATTTTGAAACAGATGTTTTTTGTAAACACAGAGCAGCCACTTTTGAATACATGAGAGTTTACATATAGAAAAATAAAATTCCTAAGGGACTAAGCCGATTCTTTCTGGATTGTCTGGCAACATATAGGTGCCTGAAAAATGTGCAAATGCCTTTATGGCTCTCACTGTGAAACATACAGGGTAGGCATGAATTCAAGAACAGAATTTCTCTTCTACCTCCACAACAGTTTTCAGATTTTAGCTTCTGGTTTTGTCCTCTCTACACATACACACACATATGTTTACAATTACATTTATTTTAAAATAGCTGCAGCATGTAGAACCAAGACACTCTTGGCCTAGCTGCGAAAAAATCAGAAATTGCTTCTCAGACCCAAATTATGATATGACAGATTTTAATGAGGATGCTGGTCAGATACTGCATGATCTTCTTTTCTCCACAGCTGTCCATGTTCAGTGAATCAATCACAAGACTTCCCAGGAACAAACAAGCAGGAACATTTTCACTGTGAGTTTGTTTTTCATTTACATAAATAAGCAATGTATCCCTTGGCTCTATTGTTCTAGTTTAGTTATATTCATCCATCAGGATACATAGTAATAAATTCTGTAAATTGTAGCACACAAAATAAACTTATCTTTCCCAAAGAGAAATGATGTAAAACTCCAGTCATACAAATGCTTATGGATGCTAGATTTTAAGCAAATAAGCAAGGAAATTGATATTCCTGGGATAAAACAATGGCTCTTCTCATTCAGACCAAAGGTTCACCTAGTCCAGTACCATCCCTCTGACAGCAGCTAAAAGCAACAGGATTAAAACCAAGGAATCGCATATAACACTTCCCCTCATACTCTCCCAGCCTAAATCTATTTTCACTAAAGGTATATCTTGACCTGGATGTATTTGGTATATATTTGCTAACCTTTCCCTTCTGTGATCTTGCTCAATCTTCCCTTGAGCCCATATAAACTTTTAATATCTCCAACAGCCAGCAAGGACTTCCGCAGTTCAACTATCCACTGGCCAAAGAATCAGCTGCTTCAGTTTATCCTGAGCCTGGCTGCTCCTAGTTTTGTCTGACACCGCCTAACTATTCATGGGAGAAAAATTAATCAAGGGCCTAAGAGTTATAGGATCAGCACAACTCCACGTGCAATGCAATTAAGTGTGAGGGAGTACGAGTGCAGAATAATTTGTGATCTTTAAAACAGAAGGTTTATTGGAAAAGCAAGTCCTCAAGTTCTGAAAAATTTTGAAGGTACCTAAAGAAATACGGCATCCGACTTTAATACCGTTGTGAGATGCATGCCTCAATCCACTAGGCTGTTTAAAAAAGATATCCAAGGAAATTCCAATCAGGGGAAGAGGTAAAAGAGATTTGATAATATGAGAGGCTGGCAGTTTTAACCATTAAAGGATGTGTGAGAAAAGCTGAACAAGAAAAAAGATCATTATCTTAAAAGGACTTTTTTAAATAGTGGAGAAAATTATCACAGTCAGGTAAACTACTGCAAACAAAAAGCAAACCAAAAAAAGAGAGAAACTGCTGACAACTACTCTTAGCCTTGTTTTTCTTTTGGAGGCTGTCTGAGTATTTTTGTATAAAATATGTCTAATTAACTTGTAGAGTTATTAATATATGTCCCTCCCCCTGCCACTTTTGTGCTCTTTGCCCTGTTCATTCTGTCATAATCTGTGCATATACAAAAATAAAAATTTAGGTGTGGACAGATACTGTTGGATGCAAGCTACGGAGAGTGATTTTCATTTTCACTAATGGCCCGCTACATTGCTCTGACAATGCATATGAACAATAATCAGGGACATATTCTTTATTCAGAAAAAAACAAATGGATGATAATGTGCTAAAAGAGTTACAGAAATTAGAAACTGCAGATTTGCTTATATCACAAAAGCGGGAGCAAGTCATGTGGAATCATACTGTAGTTAGCAGAGCTACACTCTCCTAAACCAGTGTGAGACTAAAATGGTCTACAAGCTTTTTCTTACTTACAGAATGCTATTCAGAGCAAGGCAGAATTTTTCAGGCAGATTTTTTTTCCCTATGGAAAATATCCAATTTTTATAGTGACTGAATCCATTACAGATGAATTCATTTTTGTTTTAATTCCAAATAGTGTGACCTAATCCTTCAAAAGAAGAGGTTCTTCCGTTCCGGTCCTAGAGCAAAATGAAATGCTCCAGTCCAAGTCAAACCATTGCTTAAAGATTTTTAGGTTCAGTAACTTCCTTTTTGTTGTGGATTTACCAAAATTTTTAAAAATGTTTCACTGTAGTTAAATTGACTAATCGATTAACAAGGCAGTTATACAGCACTAGCCAAAATGAATACTCTAATTTCATTTGTATGATACACAAAGAGGAGGCAACTAAAGCACTACATGGGGAGGCAAAAGATCAAACTTTCATTCTTTGCTATATTTTTGGCAAGTTTTTCTGAGTACGTTCTTTTAGTTCTTGAGCCTTGAATTCTTCAGATACACCATAGAAATAATGGTGCTTATTTTATTTTATAAATTATAGTGTTATGAACACCTAGGTATTAATTAATATTATGGATACTTATGTTGACTAGCCTACAATTTGCTCATTTCTCCCAGTTGCAATAGGCTTTTGGAAAAAAAAAAATTTTGGTATCTGTGACTTAAAAATTACACTAAATTTTATTGCACGTCTTCTTATAAATATGATCACAAGCTTCAGTAGGAATAATGTTCAATAGCAAATATATAGTGAGAAGTCATCCAAGATTTTATGGCAGCCATTATACAATATTAAGGGGCTAGTGTTAGTATCACTGTAGTATTCTGAAGTGGAATAAATCAATCAAAGTTAATAGTATCGCTGGTGAAAAGTATATTTAAATAGCTAAAGTTTGTTATCATCATTTGTAGAGTTCTAGTCAATGTCCAGAATGCTAAATCACATTGAAAACGGGACTGCTACTAAAGCAACCAGGTTAGGAACTGGAGTAGCTCTTAACATGACCTAAAAAAAGAGCACCCCACAGATGTGGTACGGCAGGCCTTGTCTTTGGCAGAGTATTGTTTCTTCTTCCTTTAGAGTCACAATGTTTTTATTTGTCGGGAATGAATGTGATAAAAAAGTTTTCCTTTGGAAGAATCTTTAAAAAATAATAAATAATGTGGTTTTGGTTGTTTATATATAATGAGTTCTCTGTTTCCATGATTTCATTAGCAGCAGTCAGTGTATAAATGTGGTGTGATGCTTGGCTTCATTTCTAACACAAAGTTCATCTTCAGTAGTCAAGGCTAGATTGTCACAGAACACCTGCTGGCAATCCCAGAGGAGAAAACAAGGGAGGAAAGAAAATAGTGTATGTAGGATTATTCCAAAAAGGCCTTATGTAGCAAGGTTGAAGGTTCCAGTATTGAGAAACGAGGACTAATACATAAAAAATGTACCTTGCTGATTCTCTTACTCCTTAAATCTGCAAAGTACCAAGCAATGCCTGGTTGGCAGCTTCAGCTACCACTCCTTTGCACTTTACAGGATTGGATCTTGAATGAATAGGAATGTGTGAACTTGTAGCGTGTCAATCTGGCACTTTAATGACCATTACATTGAGTATAAACAGTCAACTAGGTAAGAAAAACAGAAAGCCATCCCTTTTATCCCTATCTTTTAAGGTACTGAAACTGTTCTGTATTCAAAGCTAGACTTTGATTTCGCAATGACAGCAAGGAAAAGGAACAATGCTTTTCTGCTTTGGATCTCAAGCCCAGAAGCTTTTCCTGCACTGTGTGACCTAAACAACTTCTCATGGTAACCTTTTCTTTGAAATTAAAAAGCTTCCAAGATGTAGTTTGTGATCGAAGAATTGAGAAGCTGTCTATTTAGATTTTCATAACAAATCTAAAACAGTCTGATGTCTAATGCTCACAAACGCAAGCAAAAGCAGAAGAATATCTATAATCTCTTGAAGACCATTGAACTTTTCACATAACAAGCTCACCAGCATAAGCAATATTATACAGTAGAGTTGCAGGATCCCCTTTTCTAAACTACTACCACTCTGCATTACTGATCCCTCAGAGAGCTCTCTTTGAAGTATCAAATCTGGATCAAGTCCTCATTTAGTAGCATTCACCAACCTTTGGATTTGTAATTGGAAACTACATCAAGTGTATTCTGAAAATACCATGAGTAATGCTAAAGGAATTGTAAATGACATTCACCCACAGACTCTGACACTTCTACTTAATAACACCACAAAAGACGCATCCTGTCCTACCTAACAGTGACATCACTCGTGTTCCTGTTTCCTGAATGAACTTACACTGTCAAGGCATGCATTTAATGAGTATGAGTGCAAATTCGTCCCTGTTGCAAAATAATATGCTATAATTCTAATACAAATAATCTACATTTCCTAATATTTACTTCAACACTGTATATATGCAGGCAGAATTCGCCTAAATGTAGTATTCCAAAAAGCTGCTACCTTTTTATGTTAGCTTTGGGTAATGCTTCTAAAAGCAACAAATACAGATAACTCTATTTACATTCTGCAGTTAACAGATTTTTGTAGCCAGAAGAGATCACATACAGAGTCTTATCTGACCTTCTAGATAATGCAGAGATGTACTTGATAATTTACGCAGCAAGCTCTTAATTTCTGTTTAAGCTGTGATAAATCTTTTAGAAATATATTCTCTAGCACTTAAAGGCTTTGTGCAGTTTTAGCTACATTACCACCATACTTTTACTTACATTGTTGCAATGTTGAAGGTCACTTCAAAGATGATGAGTATGTGAACAATATATCAGAAGTACTAAGTAAGAAAAGTTGAGCATAAAACTGTATTTTGCAATTGTGCTTATATTTTCAGCGTTATAAACCCTTGCACTCAAAACCATGAGTCATACTTCCTTCTTCCTCCCCCTCCACACCTACCTGAAATAATAAGACTGGTTTAAAAATTATGAGATTTGAAAATAATAATATATTTTGGATCTTTTTTCACTTTACCAAATGGTTTATAAGCCTTGGGGTTCTCATTTTGGGCTTTTTCTCTATAGCTATGAAGTTTAAGTGTTCACATTTCTCATAATGAAAGCTAAGATTGCTAGGCAATTGCCTATCTTCATAAGCTGAAGCTTTACAAAAAACAGCAAATGCTGCAAAACTCACTATAAAGTCACAGGAGTTGGCAATAGTACGTTTCAGTCAATATCTATCAGTAAAAACACATTGAAAAATGGGTTTATTTACAAAGAATGAAAACAAGACTGCTTACACTACACACCGAATTTAGTTTACACTAATAAAAAGGATCAAATACCCCATTCTCTGACTTTCCCTAATCAGATGGAGTCTGCCTCTTAGTTGCTATGTATGCAGCATCCTGTGAGCTATTAAGCTTCTATCCCATATTACTGAAGGCAAAGAAATTTTGACTTGGCTCAAATTACCAGATCTCCTTCCACTTGCATCCGCGCTACCCAGAACTAATGACTCATATGAAGGCAGTGATATAACAAGAAAAGAAATGCTTCTAACTGATTTGGCTTTGAGTTCGCACAGGAAAATTCTTTATATTAAAAATATTTCGTTGCGGGCATAACACTTTTTGTCGCTCTTAAGGCACTCTTGTTCCAAACAAACTAGTGCAAAACCTCTTTGGCCGGCTAAGTTTACTCCGTCTGCAAAGAATGCTTCATTACATTCTTTACCAAAATAATTTTTATCAATGTACACTGAAAATGTATAATTAAGTCTAAATAAAATGTAAATATAAATAAATATAAATAAAATATGCAAGCCAGTAAACCCTTCTCAGTCAAGATACTGTATCAACGACTGAGAAAGGCCTTTATCGCTCATGTGCTTTGAGAGCATTGTGGAGCTGCTACAGATACAATCCTAGTTTAGATAGCGGAGTATTCCAAGGAAGATGAACAACCTTTATCTCTGAAAGTTCTGATGCTGAGCTTTAGCAGAACAAGGGCTCCTTGCCACCATGGTTAGTGGCAGTACATTTTTAAGCAAGCTATAGTGTTAAGCATAAGAATGTGAAAAATAGCTTTATTTTTCACCTAAATGTAAACTCAGTCTGCAAGTTGTCAAAGCCCTTTAGCTCTCAGCAACTTCAGTTATTTCCAAATTACACTTACAATGTGTCTTTTTATTTAAAACAAAATGTGTGGACAAAAAGAAAACCCCAGCCCCAAAATATCGAAATGAAAGAAGCTAAACAGACCCAAAATACATTATGGCAGTTATAGAGAGAGATTTTCCTCCTAGATTAGTACACTTAGAAAGCTCCATATAGAACATTTGATAGGATTGCCAGCCATCAGTTTTCCTTGCACTTATCCCTTTTCCCTCTTGACAATTTCCTCTGAATGTTGGAAAGAGAAATTTGGCCATTTGCCAAAGTTGTTCAGAAGTCCCTCATGATATAGCAGCCTGATACGTGGAAGCTACAGATCTGGTCCAGGTTACTGGACCTGTATACGGGGAACACAATATCTATGCAAGACACATGCATATGTATGGGGGGAAATGTTGCCAAACAGCTCTAACCCACCAGAAAGGAAAATTTGCTGTGATGTAGTAGTGCCACGAGAGATAGTAAGATGAATGAATACCTCCTAAATGAAAAGAGACATATGTCTCTTACATGAGACATATATGTCTGAGTCACTGTGCATGGGCTGCAGAGCCATTTTGAGTCTAATGCATCCAGGACTCACATTCTGCCCATATAGATCTCCCAAAGACAAAGACGTCCTAATTTTTTGATTTATAAATAATAAAGAGGTTAATGTAATTAAGCTGTGATTTAAATAAAACATATACTATCAAAAACCTGAAATTATTCATCTTGTTCCTGAACTAGCATAATTAATAATAAGCAGTCATGCAATATGCTATAGATTAGACCTTAACCTTTGAAATGAGATATTTAATGATTAAAATAATTTGCTTTCATAATAGTGACATATGCATTCCTCAAACTTTGAGTGTATGCAGTCCAATCTGATGAGAGTATGACTGCAGTTAATCTGTAAGTAGTTATCCCATTAACTCTGGGGGATCAGTTGCTTCTCTGAGTGTAATGCTTGAAAGTATCAAAGACTCAATGTCTTACCTTGCTCTGTCCTGTAAGCTCCTATCTCAGTCACAGAATAATGAGGCAAGAACGGATACTGAAGTTATTTGTTTTGAAATACACAATTTTCATTTAGGAGGTATTACTCTCCCTCTCCCAGCAACTCCCTCAGAAGCATATCTGGCTTTGTAAGGCTCTGCTGGACAAAACAGTCAATAGCACCAAGGCCATTTTGCCAATCCCAGTAGACTACCAGCTTTAGCCACTGCATGCTTTAACTTGCCTGGATCCAGCTATGGAGAGATCCAAATGGAAAATAAGACTTTTCAGTCGGAAAAGTCTTAAGAGATATAACTTACTCCAGTTTTGATCTGTAAAGAAAAAAATTACAAAGGTTTCCTTTTAATCTCAGTAAAGGGCACAAAACAGATCTGCCTTCCTCTGGTCAAAAGAATTTGCTTTAGTTTTATTTGGAGAATATGAATGGAGTAAGCCAGGATAAACTGCAATTGTGATTAAAAATTAACATAAGCAAGAGAGAAAATGATACATTGTGACAGTACATGTCCAGGATCCCTGGAGTCTCTGGGCCTGGAAAGCTCACAGCTGAGCTGCCAGCCATCGCTGTAGCTGCTAAAAGGGAATGGACTTTTCCTTCAACTTTTGATGTCAATACGAGTAATTCTTGAATTGAAAAATGTTGTATGTATTTGCAACTGAAATTTTTTGCCTTATACGTAGAATTATAAACTCAGATATCATATTTGTAATGTTTTGCCATAAGAAATAGTTGGATTGCAAAGGAATATATATATGAAATACAGGGAAAGTGAAAAGCAAATGCAGACAGTGTCTAATTTTTACTGCTTCTAGTCTAAGCTATGGGTGTTCCAATCATTTTCAAACACTGATTCATGTCAGGAAATTAAAAGATGCATCAAAAACAGATAACTTCATAGCAGGCTTTTGGGAATAATGGAACAAAAAGGAAAACAAAATGAAGGAAGGAAAAGGACATAAAAAAGCAGATGAGAAAGAAATAGACTAGGAGGTATGGGTAGTAGGATTCATGGATAAAGCCTGGCGGAATAAATGCAAAAGGGTGTCTAGAACAGCAAGATATGCCATTTACGTATTAAAGTTCTAAACGGAATCTAAAAGATTCAATATTATCTAGTCTTTTTCAATGTTTTTTTTATAACTTGATTGGTAAACAAATATCCACCTACGCTGTTACACTTTTTTTTCTCAAAAATGTCATATTTCATATTTTAGGTTGAAAAATGGAAAATCTTATCTCAATTTATACTCTACTCTCAATTTATATTTTGTACTTAAGCTGTAGGGGAATGCTTATGATGTGTAGAATGTCTTTTTCTTCCTAAGTAGCTAATTTCACGTATTTATGCTGTATTGCTCATAAAAATATATGCTTAGATATTGCCCTGCATTAGGAAAAAGAGATGCCAGGCTTCTTGATTAGAGTAAGAATTGAGCTATGTTCAGCACAACCTTACTGGAAAAGGGCAGCCTTCTGGTACCAGTCTTGCATCTGCCTAAGTGCAGTAATAGACATGTTAGGCAGCTTATCTAGTCCTCAGTCTAAATTCTTACATCTTCTATTCTTAAGAGATCATTTCACCACCAGAGTATGTTAATGTGGCATCAGATTATCCTAGTAGGATTTCCCAGCCATCTATTTATGACAGGAAAATTGCGAGCAGGGAACCTTCTACTGCTTTTCTACCTCAGTTTTGCTTCCTGGAGAAGACTCCTCTACTGGCTTGTCTAGCAGGTTTAGGTCACTGGTGAGGTGTCCCACCATGTCTGTTAATCTTCTGGGCCTCATCTTCTACCTCAAGAAACACAGCTGGTTTGGGGCTGCTTGCAGAGATGCTTCTTTTGTGCCCGAAGGAGCACTCATAAAAATATCAACCTCATACATGCAAAGCTGAAAGAAATCACTGAGTCTCATGAAAACCAACTGAGAATCCGTATCATCATTTGGCCTGGAAAGAAAGAGGAAAATTACTTTCCCATAGAACCAAAAAAGCAAAATGTAACCTGGACTTTTAATGCAGACAAGAGCCCCCAGAATTGCTAAGTACACAAACAGTGGGGCTTAGGTGAAGGGTCTCTTTGCTAGTGAGGTTTTGACATTCTGGCAGAGAGAGGGTGTGAACTAGACCAGAGGACAAAGAGCTCCTGAGAACTGAGAAACAACAAATAGCCTGGTTGCCTTTCCCACAGAGAGCTTTCATCAGTAAATAAGCACACTGTGAAGAAGACCCTTCAAACCATTTAGAAAGAATGGAGATCGGATCAAAAGAAAAACAGAAAACTCACTGATGTGCTTATTTGGAACAGATCAACTCATCTGACTGTAGGGTTGCCCTAACAGTCCATTAACTTTATGGCTCATTCATTTCAGAAAGTACAGTGGAGGAGGGAATAGTTGGAGAGATGATTTTAAGCTTTAGAAAGTGGTTATTTGTTCTACATGTATTTGAAGGAAGAAGCTACATACTTTCATATTTCAAATTAGGTAACTTACAGTTTTAGGATTAATAACTAGATGATAAATCTCCAACATGGCAAAAAAGAACTGCCTATAGAAAATATCTCTGTTGATATAGAAATTGAGTACTTCACTGGATCCTAGTTTTATATATCACACGATTACCTGGATAAAAATAATTGTCTGATGGTGGACTTTGGAGCAGTTGCTCTGGTGATATAGTGCTCCACAGCCCATATTTGGTCAGTAATAAATAAATAAAAACTTGCTTAGCAGGATTCAGGGCATAACTGGTTTCTGTATGCCCCTGAAACAGCTTACCTTCCTTCAATACAGGGATCCAAAATTTAAGAATTGTAGGCTTTTAATATCAAAGTAAATATATAGCACACGAAATCAAGCGCTAAATAACATTGTTGGAGAGATAAACTCTTGCCTGCTTGGCTAAAGGCAGATACTGTTCCTCATGATGAATTGCACATGTGGGTAACTGTGACAGAAATAGGTCTGTTGCATGTGACATAAAGCCCTTATTACATTTTAAAAAATTTCCATAGAACCTGATAATTTCTTAGGGCTTTTTTGGGGGTGTTCAGCAGCAGCATTTCTGAGCTCACAAAAATATGATGTATTTTTATTCAATTATAATGGGGGAAACAATTCCTCTTATTTGTTTGTTTAATGCATGTAACACTCAAGCCAGTTTTCTTCTTGTTGGGGGCTATATGATGCTGAGGAGTGATAGCCACTCACGTGAGATGACTGCAGCAATTGCTAACTTCATTCTGGTTTCTTTTCTCAGACAAAAAATGAGTTTCTGTTACTGTAGTATATGAATGG